>NW_021703778.1:86346681-86495357 GCF_005190385.1 Monodon monoceros
TTTTGCTCTGTTTTGAGTTTTCTTGGCCATTCCTTACCTCAGAACATTTTTTTTTGAGGGCAGGTGTCCTTTACAGCCCTGAGTCCTTGTGAATATTAAGTGACCATTAGCCGTGGTTTAAAGCCGCTATTGCGGGAAACGGCCACAAGGCGGCAACATTTCTACATTTACAACTCAGGGCTCTTGGGCAACAGAGCCTTCCTGGAAATCGTGTTAGTAGGCTGTAAATTAGAGTGGAATGTACTAAGGCAAACCCCCAACAGCTTATATCTCCTTACTTCCTGTTTGTTTTTGAATTTAATTTTTATTTTTTAATCAGAGAAAATTTGATAAAAATGTTGTGTATGTTCTAGGTGTACAGAATATGGTTCATTATAACTACGTATCTATCCATCTTTGGATCCTTTCCCATGTACGTTATTACACAGTGTTGAGTAGACCTCTCTTGGTATTCCATAGGTCTTTGGTGATTATATGTTTCATATGTATTAGTATAGGTCTGTCACCCCCATATCCTAATTTATCCATTCCTCACACCTTTCCATTTGGTTAAACATAATTTTGGTTTCTTAATCCAGGAGTGGCCTTTTCTTGGAAATAAGTTCATGGGTATCATTTTTTAGGTGACACCTATACGTGATATCATAGGATATCTTTCTTTCGGTTTCTTTCTTCAAGTTGTGTGATTATATCTATCTCCTTCTATGGTGGTGCATAGAGCACTGTGTCATGCTTTAACATGGCTAATATTCCATTGTGTACATGGCCCAGTTCTTCTTGGTGCATTCATCTGTTGATTGACATTTTGGTTGCTCAAACTCTTGGCTGTGGTAAATATTACTGCAGTGTAGGAGTGCCAGCCTGTGTCTTTTTGATTCTGGTCTTCTCAGGTGATAGGTCCAGAGGTGGGCCTACCAGATCATATGGTTGCTCAATTTTTACCTGGAAACGCACGTTCATTCTCTTCTCACTACTGGCTGTTACTAGTTTACATCCCACCAGCAGCTAGAGGGTCCTCAGTTCTCTAAAACCCCTTCAGCATGTACTGTTTGTGGACTGTTTTGCTGATGATCATAATGACTGTTGTGAGGTGAACGTTTGTATAGATTGGATTTGCATGTGTTTATTAATTTCTGATGAGCATTTTTCCATGCCGTTTCCTTGGATAAAGAAAAAAGGAAGGAAAATATGTGTGTAAAATATGCCTCTTGAAATTGTGTTCTTGAAAGGTTTCCCTTTTTTGGTGGCTTTCCGACCCCAGAATTTTTTTTGAGGGCAGGTTTCATTTACAGGCCGGCAATTAAGGTGAATTTTAACTGACCGTTAGCACTGGGTTTAAAACTGCTGTGGCAGGAAGCCCGAAATGTTGCAGGATTTCTCCTAATTTCTCCTAACGAGATTTCTCAAATCTCGTTACTAGGTCAACAGAGCCTTCCTGGAAGCCATGTTCCGAGGAAGTAAGTTAGAATGGAATGAGCCAGGAAGAACCCCCATAATTTTATGCCTCGGTTACTTGTTGTTCGTTTAATATACTTTTTTATCACAGCAAATTTGATTATGTTTTGTTTGTTCTAGGTGTGCAAGATGTGTTTTACACCGATAAATATGTGTATTCTTCTTGGGATCCATTTGCCACGTAGGTTATGACACAGTGTTGAGTAGTCATCTCTTGGAATTCCATAGGTCTTTGGTGATTATATATTTCACATGTGTTTCCATATCTCTGTTAACCCCAATATCTTCATATATCCAATCTTCACAACTTTCCAGTTGGTTAACCATAAGTCTGTTTAATCTGTGATTGCCTTTCTCTGTTGAAATATCTTCATTGGTTTCAATTTTTACATAACACGTATAATTGATATCATATGATATGTGTCTTTTGCTTTCTGACTTACTTCAAGTTGTGTGATTACCTCCAGACTCATGTATGGTTCCGCAAACTGCATTGTTTCATTTTCTTTCCGTAGCTAATATTCCACGTGTACCCGTACCAGTTCTTCTCTGTCCATTCGTCTCTTGATGGACTTTTTGGTTCTTTCTGTGTCTTCGCTATTGTGATACTGCTGTAGTGCAGTTTTGCCTGCCTGTGTCTTTATATTTCTGTCTTCTTAGGTTATAGGCCAAGGAGTGGGCCTGCGGGATCATATGGTATCTCAATGTTTACCTTGTAAAGGCAGCTCCATTCTGTTTTCATTTGTGGCACTTACCAGTTTACGAGCCACTTTCAGTTGAGGGTATGCATTTCTCCACACCCCCTTCAGGATTTATTGTTTGTATTTTTTTGCTGATGCTCATTCTGACCTCTGTGATCTGAGACATTTTTGTGCTTGGATTTGTATATGTCTAATAATTCCTTATATTGAGCTTATAGCCATGTCCCCCTTTTTTTTTTAAAAGAGAGAGTACAGCTTACCTACTCAAATGGCTTCTTGAAGTACGTGCCATATTTTGAACATATTTGGCCATTACCTCCCTGAACCCATTTTGTTGGCAGGTGTCATTTATAGCCCTCCAGTCCTTGTGAATATCAAGTGACCTTTAGCACAGGTTTTTAAGCTGCTGTTGGGGCAAACGGCCACAGTGCAGCAGCATTTCTATATTCCCCACTCTGGTTACTAGGGAAACAGTTCGTCCCTGGAAGTAGTTCCTTGGTTGTAAATTAGATTGGATTGTGCACGGATACACCCCCAAAGCTTACATCTCCTTACTTATGTTTGTTTTTTGTATTTAATTTACATTTTTTATCGGAGTAATATTCCTTTGTGTACATGGACCACTTCTTCTTTGTGGATTCATCTGTTGATGGACATTTTGTGGTTCCAAGTCTTGGCTAGGGTCAATAGTGCTGCAGTGTAGGACTGTCAGCCTGTGTCGTTTGATTCTGATCTTCTCAGGTGATAGGGCCAGTAGTGGGCCTACCAGATCATATTGGCAGCTCAAATTTTACCTTTAAACGCACCTCCTTTCTATTCGCACTATTGGCTGTTACCAGTGGACATCCCCCCAGCACCTAGAGGGTACACAGTGCTCTAAAACCCCCTGCGCATTTATTGTTTAGAGATTTTTGCTTATGATCATTCTGAGTGTTGTCATGTAAAAGTTTTTGTAGATTGGATTTGCATGTCTTTTTTAATTCCTGACGTTGAGCTTTTTCCGTGGCCTTTATTGTTAAACCAGAAAAAAAAAATAGAAAAGAAGAAATGTAAGTTAAATATGCCTCTTGAAATTGTCTTCTTGAAAGGTTGCCCACTTTAGAATTTTTTCATCGATATTCGAACCAAGGTTATTTTTTGAGGGCAGGTGTCTTTTACAGAGCTGCAGTTCTTGTGAATATGAAGTGAGCATTACAGCTTTTAAAGCTGCTGTTGTGGGTAACAGCCACAAGGCGGTAGCATTTCTACATTACACACTCTGGTTACTAGGGAAACAGAATCTTCCTGATATTTGTGTTCCTCGGTGTTACATTAGAGTGGAATGATCTTGGATACACCCCCAAAGCTTATGTCTCCTTACTTTGTTTTTTAAATTTAATTTATATTTTTTCTCGGAGTAATATTCCATTGTGTATATGGACCACTTCTTCTTTGTGGATTCATCTGTTGATGGACATTTTGGTTGCTTCCAAGTCTTGGCTGTGGTAAATATTGCCGCAATGCAGGATTGCCAGCCTGTGTCTTTTTGATTCCGATCTTCTCAGGTGATAGGCCCAGCAGTGGGCCTGCTGGATTGAATCGTAGCTCAATGTTTACCTTGTAAAGGCTCCTCCATTCTGTTTTCTTTAATGGCTCTTACCAGTTTACATCCCACTTAGAGCTGAGGGTACGCGATTCTCCACAACCCCTTCAGCATTTATTGTTTGCAGAATTTTTGCTGATGGTCATTCGGATACGTTTTTGTAGACTGGAATTGCATGTCTTTAATAATTCCTAATATTGAGCATTTTGCCACGCCTTTTTGTTGTTTTTGTTTAAAAAAAAAAAGAAAAAGAGGTGTGAGTAAAATATACCTTTTGAAATTATCGTGTTGAAGTGTTGCCCTTTTTTCAATTTCTTGGTCGATTTTTGATCCTACGATCTTTTCTGATGGCTGGTGTCATTTACAGGTCTCCAATTATTGTAATATTCAGTGACCATTATCCCTGGGTTCACAGCTGCTGTTGCAGGATACGGTCACAAGGCTGCAGCATTTCTCCATGCCCAAATCTGGTTACTAGGGCAACCGAGCCTTCCTGGAAGTCCTGTTCCTAGGTTGTAAATTAGAATGGAATGTGCCAGGAAAAACCCCCATAAGTTTGTCTCATTACGCCTTGTCTGTTTTTTTAATTTTTATTTGTTATCACAGCAAATTTGATTACAATGTTTTGTTTGTTCTAGGTGTGCAAGATGTGGTTCTTTTACACATATACATGTATCTATTCATCTTCAGATCCCTACCCAATGTAGGTTATGACACATTGTTGAGTAATCTCTTGGTATACCGTAGGTCTTTGGTGATTATATATGTCACATGTGTTTGCGTATCTCCGTTAATCCCAATATCCTTTTTTTTCCCCAATCCTCACACATTTCCATTTGGTTATCCTTGAGATTCTTTAATGAATCTGTGATTGCCTTTCTCTGTGCAAATATCTTCAGTGGTATCAGTTTTTAGGTAATACCTATAAGTGATGATATAATACGATATGTGTCTTTTGCTTTCTGACTTATTTCAAGTTGTGTGATTACCTCTAAAATCAACTATGGTGCTGCAAACGACATTCTTTCATTTTTTTCCTTGTCCGTTCATCTGTTGATGGACATTTTGGTTGCTTCCATGTCTTGGCTATTGTGAGTATTGCTGCAGTGCACCTTTGCCAGCCTGCGTCTTCTCGATTCTGGTCTTCTCACGTGATAGGCCCAGCAGTGGGCCTGCTGGATCGAATTGTAGCTCAATTTTTACTTTTAAACGCAGCTTCTTTGTGTTCTCATTATTGACTGTTACCACTTTACATCTCACCCACAGCTACACGGTACAGAGCTCTCTAAAACCCCTTCAGCATTTAGTGTTTGTAGACTTATTGCTGATGGGCATTCAACTGCTGTGTTTTGAAACCTCTTTGTAGATTAGATTTGCATGAGCCTAATAATTCCTGATGTTGAGCTTTTATTAGAATGATCACCAGCAAGAAATTCTACAAACAACAAATGCTGAAGGGGTTTTAGAGAACTGTGTACCCTCTAGCTGCTGGGGCGATGTAAACTGGTAACAGCCAAAGGTGAAAACAGAATGGAGGTGCATTTAAAGGTAAAAACTCAGCTACCATATGATCTGGTAGGCCCACGGCTTGGCCTATCACCAGAGAAGACCAGAATCCAAAAGACAAAGGCTGGTAATCCTGCACTGCAGCAATATTTACAGTAGCCAAGACTTGGAAAAAATGAAAATACCCATCAACAGATGAATGTACAAAGAAGAGGAAGTCCATGTACACAATGGATTAGCCTTCGAAAACAATGAAACACTGATCTTTGTAGCACCACAGATGAGCCTCGAAGTAATCAGAGAACATGAGGTAAGTCGGAAAGCAAAAGACATATGTCACTTCTAGGTGTTTTCTAACAACTGACACAAATGAACTTATTTCCACAGAGAAAGATACTCACAGACTTAGAAAACAAACTATGACTATCTAAAAGGAATGGTGGGAGGAATGGAAAATTAAGATTACCAAACGTATACAAATACCTATCAAATACATATATCAAAAAACTGACCATATACGAAGAGAGGTCTACTGAACGCTCTATTAATTTACATGGGAAGAGGATCTGTACATGAATAGATATATATAATGTACAAATGAACCAGACTGTGTACACCTACGACAAACAGTATTCTAATCATTACCCCGATTTAAAGAATTAAAACATTGAGGAAGAAGTAATGCGACATAAACTTATGGGGGGGTTTTCCTGGCACATTCCATTCTAATTTACAACCTATTAACACGACTTCCAGGAAGGCTCTGCTGTCCCAGTAACCAGATTTGTGAATGGAGAAATGCTGCCGCCTTTTGGCCGTTTTCCACAACAGCAGCTTTGAACCCAGTGCTAATCGTCACTTAATATAATCACAGGGCTGTAAATGACACCTGCCCTCAAAAAAATGTCCTGGGGTAGGTAATGGCCAAAAAAATTTAAAAAACGGAAAATTTTTCAAGAAAACAATTTGAAGATGTGAGTTTTACTCTTTTATTTTAAAAAAAGCTCACATCACGAATTATTGCTCGCATACAAATCCAATCTACAAAAAGGTGTCACCACCCAACATTAAGAATGCCATCAGTAAAAAGTCGACAAACAATGAATGCTGAAGGGGTTGTGGAGAATGCATACCCACTATGCTGCTGGTTGGATGTAAACTGGTAACAGCTAAAAAAATGAGAATAGAGCTGCGTTTAAAAGGTAAAAATTGAGCTACCATATGATCCGGCCAATCCACTAATGGGCCTATAACCTAAGAAGATCATAATCGGACAGACACAGGCAAACAAACATGCACTGCAGCAATATTTACAATAGCCAAGACATGGAAGCAAACAAAATGTCCATCGACAGACAAATGGACAAAGAAGAAGTGGTACATGTACCTAATGGAATATTAGCCTCGGAAACAAATGAACAATGCCATTTTCATGACTACCGGTGAGCCTAGAAATAATCATATTACGTTAAGTAAGTGAAAAGGAAATGACAAATATTCTATGATATCATTTATGCATGTTATCCTAAAACTGCTAGCAAGGAACATATTTCCACAGAAAAAGACACTCAGAGACTTATAAAACAAACTAATGTTTAACCACATGAAAGGTATGTGGAATGGATCAATTAGGATTATGGTCTTAACATACATATACTCATGTATGTTATATGTTTATAAACATATAACATATATAAATCATTTAATGACTTACATATAAAATATATAATCACCAAACACTTACCAAGTACCAAGGGAGGTCTACTCAACACCCTGTAGTTACTTACATGGGATACAGGATCCAAAGATGAAGAGTTATATGTATGTATAATTGACCAGATTCTGTACACCCAGACAATCACAACACTCTACTCAAATTTACTCTGATAAAATATATAAATTAAATTAAAAAATCAAACATAACTAAGGAGACATAAGTTTTTGGGGGTTTGTCCCAGAACATTCCACTCTAATTTGCAACCTAGGAGCACGACTTCCATGAAGGCTCTGCAGCTCTTTTAACCAAAGCTGGGAATATAGTAATCTGCCGCCTTGTTGCCATTTCCCACAACAGCAGCTTTAATCCCAGTCCCTTAATATTCACAAGGACTGCAGGGCTTTAAATGACACCTGCCCTCAAAAAATGTCCTGGGGTCAGGAATGGACATTAATATTCAAAAGAGGGCAAACTCTCAAGAAGACAATTTCAAGAGGTAAATTTGCTCACACTGTTTTTCTTTTTTTTAGAGACATGCAAATTTAAACTACAAAAAGGTATCACCTCACAGTGGTCTGAATGGCCAACAACAAAAAAAATGTCTGCAAACAATAAATGCTGAATGGGTTCCGAGAATGGGTACCCTCCTATGCTGTTGATGGGATGTAAACTGGTAACAGCCACTAATCAGAAGAGAGTCAAGGTGCCTTTAAAAGGTAACAGCTGAACTACCACATGATCCTGCTGAAGCACTAATGGGCCTATAACCCGAGAAAACCAGAATTCCGAAAGACACAGGCTCCCAAACATGCACTGTAGCGATATTTACAATAGCCAGACATGGATGCAACCAAAATGTCCATCTACAGATGAATGGACAAAGAAGTGGTACATGTACACAATGGAATATTAGCCATGGAAAAGATGAAACAATGCCTTTTGCAGCACCACAGATGAGACTAGAGATAATCTTACTACGTAAAGTAAGTCAGAAAGAGAAAGACAAATATCCGATGATATCATTTACTGGTGTTATCTAAAAATTAATACCCATAAACATATTTCCACAGAGAAAAACCCGTACAGACTTAGAAAAAGGTGAAAGGAATGTAAAAATTAGTATGTTGGGGTTAACATACAGTTAATAATACATATAAAATGTATAATCAGGAAGGGCCTACTGGATGCCAAGGGAGGTCTACTCAACGCTCTGTAATGACCAACATGGGAAAGAATCTAAACCTGATTAGATACATGTATATGTATGAATGAACCAGATTCTGTACACCTAGAACAAACACAACATTGTAATCAAATTTACTCTGATAAGAATTAAACAAGAAGTAATGTGGGGGAGGAGCTTCGAGATGGTAGAAGAGTAAGACGCGGAGATCTCCTTCCTCCCCACAAATACATCAGAAATACATCTACATGCGGAACAACTCCTACAGAACACCTACTGAATGCTGGCAGAAGACCTCAGACCTCCCAAAAGGCAAGAAACTCCCCATGTACTTGGGTAGGGCAAAAGAAAAAAGAAAAAACAGAGACAAAGAATAGGGATGGGACCTGCACCAGTGGGAGGGAGCTGTGAAGGAGGAAACGTTTGCACACACTAGGAAGCCCCTTTGTGGGTGGAGACTGCAGGTTGCAGACGGGGGTGAGCTTCGGAGCCACGGAGGAGAGCGCAGCGACAGGGGTGCGGGAGGGTAAAGTGGAGGGATTCCCACACAGAGGATTGGTGCAGAGCAGCACTAATCAGACCGAGAGGCTTGTTGGTTCACCCGCCAGGGCGGGCGGGGGGTGGGAGCTGAGGCTCGGGCTTCGGTCGGAGCGCAGGGAAGGGACTGGGGATGGCTGCGAGAACACAGCCTAAGAGGGCTAGTGCGTCACGGCTAGCTGGGAGGGAGTCCAGGAAAAAGTCTGGACCTGCCAAAGAGACTTTTTCTTGCCTCTTCGTTTCCTGGTGCGCAAGGAGAGGGGATTAAGAGCGCAGCCTAAAGGAGCTCCAGAGCCTGGCGCGAGCCGTGGCTATCAGCGCAGACCCCAAAGAAGGGCATGGGACGCTAAGGCTGCTGCTGCCGCCGCCACCAAGAAGCCTGTGTGTGAGCACAGGTCACTATCCCCACCTCCCCTCCAGGGAGCCTGTGTAGCCCGCCACTGCCAGGGTCCCGTGATCCAGGGACAACTTCCCCAGGAGAACGCACGGCGCGCCTCAGGCTGGTGCAACGTCACGCTGGCCTCTGCCGCCGCAGGCTTGCCGCGCATCCCTACCCCTCCCTCCCGCCGGCCTGAGTGAGCCAGAGCCCCCGAATCAGCTGATCCTTTAACCCCGTCCTGTCTGAGCGGGAACAGAAGCCCTCAGGCTACCTACACGCAGAGGTGGGTCCAAATCCAAACCTGAACCCTGGGAGCTGTGCGAACAAAGAACAGAAAGGGAACTTTCTCCCAGCAGCCTCAGGAGCAGCAGATTGAATCTCCACAATCAACTTGATGTACCCTGCATCTGTGGAATACCTGAATAGACAAAGAATCATCCGAAATTGAGGAGGTGGAATTTGGGAGCAATGATATATATATATTTTTTCCCTTTTTCTCTTTTTGTGAGTGTACATGTGTATGCTTCTTCGATTTTGTCTGTATAGCTTTGCCATTTGTCCTAGGGTTCTGTCTGTCCATTTTTCTTTATTAATTTTTTTTTGTTAATTTTTTATTTTAATAACTTTATTTTACCTTATTTTATTTTATCTTCTTTCTTTCTTTCTTTTCTCCCTTTTATTCTGAGCTATGTGGAGGACAAGTTATTAGTGCTCCAGCAAGGCATCAAGGCTGTGCCACTGAGGTGGGAGAGCCAAGTTCAGGACACTGGTCCACAAGAGACCTCCCAGCTCCATGTAATATCAAGCAGTGAAAATATCCCAGAGATCTCCATCTCAATGCCAAGACCCAGCTGCACTCAATGACCAGCAAGCTACAGTGCAGGACACCCTATGCCAAACAACTAGCAAGACAGAAACACAACCCCATCCATTAGCACAGAGGCTGCCTAAAATCATAATAAGGCCACAGACACCCCAAAACACACCACCAGAAGTGGACCTGCCCACCAGAACACAGGCACTAGTCCCCTCCACCAGGAAGCCTACACAACCCACTGAACCAACCTTAGCCACTGGGGACAGACACCAGAAACAACGGGAACTACGAACCTGCAGCCTGCGGAAAGGAGACCCCAAACACAGTAAGTTAAGCAAAATGAGAAGACAGAGAAACACACAGAAGATGAAGGAGCAAGGCAAAAACCCACCAGACCGAACAAATGAAGATGAAATAGGCAGTCTACCCGAAAAAGAATTCAGAATAATGATAGTAAAGATGATCCAAAATCTTGGAAATAGAATGGACAAAATGCAAGAAACATTTAACAAGGACCCAGAAGAACTAAAGAGCAAACAGAGATGAACAACACAATAAATGAAACTAAGAATTCTCTAGAAGGGATCGATAGCAGAATAACAGGCAGAAGAACGGATAAGTAACCTGGAAGATAAAATACTGGAAATAACTACTGCAGAGCAGAATAAAGAAAAAAGAATGAAAAGAATAGAGCACAGTCTCAGAGACCTCTGGGGCAACACTGAACGCACCAACAGTCGAATTATAGGGGTCACAGAAAAAGAAGAGTAAAAGAAAGGGACTGAGAAAATATTTGAAGTGATTGTAGATTAAAACTTCCCTAATATGGGAAAGGAAATAGTTAAGTCCAGGAAGCACAGAGAGTCCCATACAGGATAAATCCAAGGAGAAATATGCCAAAACACATATTAATCAAACTGTCAAAAATTAAATACAAAGAAAAAATATTAAATACAAAGAAAAAATATTAAATAAATACAAAGAAAAAATATTAAAAGCAGCAAGGGAACAAAAACAAGTAACACATAAGGGAATCCCCATAAGGTTAACTGCTGATCTTTCAGTAGAAACTCTGCAAGACAGAAGGGACTGGCAGGACATATTTAAAGTGATGGGGGTGCTGGGAAGAGGGCAGAAGAGTAAGACGTGGAGATCACCTTCCTCCCCACAGATACACCAGAAATACATCTACACGCTGAACAACTCCTACAGAACACCTACTGAATGCTGGCAGAAGACCTCAGACCTCCCAAAAGGCAAGAAACTCCCCACGTACCTGGGTAGGGCAAAAGAAAAAAAAGAAAAAACAGAGACAAAACAGAGGCACCTGCACCAGTGGGAGGGAGCTGTGAAGGAAGAAAGGTCTCCACACACTAGGAAGCCCCTTCGCGGGCGGAGACTGTGGGAGGCGGAGGGGGGAGCTTCGCAGCCGCGGAGGAGAGCACAGCAACAGGGGTGCGGAGGGCAAAGCAGAGAGACTGCCGCATAGAGGATCGGTGCCGACCGGCACTCAGCAGCCTGAGAGGCTTGTCTGCTCACCCGCCGGGGCGGGCAGGGCTGGGAGCTGCGGCTCGGGCTTTGGTCGGAGTGCAGGGAGAGGACTGGGGTTGGCGGCTCGAACACAGCCTGAAGGGGTTAGTGCACCACAGCTAGCCAGGAGGGAGTCCGGGGAAAAGTCTGCACCTGATGAAGAGGCAAGAGACTTTTTCTTCCCTCTTTGTTTCCTGGTGCGCGAGGAGAGGGGTTTAAGAGCGCTGCTTAAAGAAACTCCAGAGACGGGCGCGAGCCGCGGCTAAAAGCGCAGACCCCAGAGACGGGCATGAGCTGCGGCTAAAAGCGCGAACCCCAGAGACGGGCGGGAGACGCTAAGGCTGCTGCTGCCGCCACCAAGGGGCCTGTGTGCGAGCACAGGTCACTATCCACACCCCTCCTCCGGGGAGCCTGTGCAGCCCGCCACTGCCAGGTTCCCGGGATCCAGGGACAACTTCCCAGGGAGAATGCACGGCGGGCCTCAGGCTGGTGCAACGTCACACTGGCCTCTGCCGCCGCAGGCCCGCCCCGCATGCCATGTCCCTCCCTCCCCCCTGCCTGAGTGAGCCAGAGCCCCCGAATCAGCAGCTCCTTTAACCTGGTCCTGTCTGAGCAAAAAACAGACGCCCTCCAGCGACCTACACGCAGAGGCAGGGCCAAATCTAAAGCTGAGCCCCTGAGAGCTGTGAGAACAAAGAAGAGAAAGGGAAATCTCTCCCAGCAGCCTCAGAAGCAGCAGATTAAAGCTCCACAATCAACTTGATGTACCCTGCATCTGTGGAATACCTGAATAGACAACGAATCATCCCAAATTGAGGAGGTGGACTTCGAGAGCAAGATCTATGATTTTTTTTCCCTTTTCCTCTTTTTGTGAATGTGTATGTGCATGCTTCTGTGTGAGATCTTGTCTGTATAGCTTTGCTTCCACCATTTGTCCTAGGGTTCTATCTGTCCATTGTTTTTTTAAAAAATTTTTTTTCTTAATTTTAATTTTAATAACTCTATTATACTTTACCTTCTTTCCTTCTTTCTTTCTCTTTCTTTCTTTCTTTCTTTCTTTCCTTCCTTCCTTCCTTCCCTCCTTTAGACAATGAATCATCCCAAACTGAGGAGGTGCACTTTGAGAGCAAGATTTATGATTTTTTCCCCTTTACCTCTTTTTGTGAGGGTGTATGTGTATGCTTCTGTGTAAGATTTTGTCTGTATAGCTTTGCTTCCACCATTTGTCCTAAGGTTCTATCCATCCCCTTTTTTTCTAAATAATTATTTTTTAATTCAATAACTTTATTATACTTTATTTTATTTTACTGTATCTTCTTTCTTTGTCTTTTTTCCTTCCTTCCCTCCTTCCTTCCTTCTTTCCTTCCTCCCTCCCTCCTTTCTTTCTTCCTTCCTTCCTACTTCGACTAATTCTCTCTACTTTCTCTCCCTTTTATTCTGAGCCGTGTGGATGAAAGGCTCTTGCTGCTCCAGCAAGGAGTCAGGGCTCTGCCTCTGAGGTGGGAGAGCCAACTACAGGACACTGGTCAACAAGAGACCTCCCAGCTCCACATAATATCAAACGGCAAAAATCTCCCAGAGACCTCCATCTTACCAGCACCCAGCTTCACTCAACGACCAGCAAGCTACAGTGCTGGACAACAGGCAAAACAGGACCACAACCCCACCCATTAGCAGAGAGGCTACCTAAAATCATAATAAGTCCACAGACACCCCAAAACACACCACCAGACGTGAACCTGCCCACCAGAGAGACAAGATCCAGCCTCATCCACCACAACACAGGCACTAGTCCCCTCCACCAGGAAGCCTACACAACCCACTGAACCAACCTTAGCCACTGGAGACACACATCAAAAACAACGGGAACTACGAACCTGCAGCCTGCAAAAAGGAGACCCCAAACACAGTAAGATAAGCAAAATGAGAAGACAGAAAAACACACAGCAGATGAAGGAGCAAGATAAAAATGCACCAGACCTAACAAATGAAGAGGAAATAGGCAGTCTACCTGAAAAAGAATTCAGAATGATAGTAAAGATGATCCAAAATCTTGGAAATAGAATGGACAAAATGCAAGAAACATTTAACAAGGACCTAGAAGAAATAAAAATGAAACAAGCAACAATGAACAGCACAATAAATGAAATTAAAAGTACTCTAGATGGGATCAATAGCAGAATAACTGAGGCAGAAGAACAGATAAGTGACCTGGAAGATAAAATAGTGGAAATAACTACTGCAGAGCAGAATAAAGAAAAAAAAATGCAAAGAACTGAGGACAGTCTCAGAGACCTCTGGGACAACATTAAACGCACCAACATTCGAATTATAGGGGTTCCAGAAGAAGAAGAGAAAAAGAAAGGGACTGAGAAAATATTTGAAGAGATTATAGTTGAAAACTTCCCTAATATGGGAAAGGAAATAGTTAATCAAGTCCAGGAAACACAGAGAGTCCCATACAGGATAAATCCAAGGAGAAATACGCCAAGACACATATTAATCAAACTGTCAAAAATTAAATACAAAGAAAGCATATTAAAAGCAGCAAGGGAAAAACAACAAATAACACACAAGGGAATCCCCATAAGGTTAACTGCTGATCTCTCAGCAGAAATTGCAACCCAGAAGGGAGTGGCAGGACATACTGAAAGTGAGAAGGAGAAAAACCTACAACCAAGATTACTCAACCCAGCAAGGATCTCATTCAGATATGAAGGAGAAATTAAAACATTTACAGACAAGCAAAAGCTGAGAGAGTTCAGCAACACCAAACCAGCTTTACAACAACTGCTAAAGGAACTTCTCTAGGCAAGAAACACAAGAGAAGGAAAAGACCTATAATAACGAATGCAAAACAATTTAGAAAATGGGAATAGGAACATACATATCGATAATTACCTTAAATGTAAATGGACTAAATGCTCCCACCAAAAGACACAGATTGGCTAAATGGATACAAAAACAAGACCCATATATATGCTGTCTACAAGAGACCCACTTCAGACCTAGAGACGCATACAGACTGAAAGTAAGGGGATGGAAAAAGATATTCCATGCAAATGGAAACCAAAAGAAAGCTGGAGTAGCAATTCTCATATCAGACAAAATAGACTTTAAAATAAAGACTATTAGAAGAGACAAAGAAGGACACTACATAATGATCAAGGGATCAATCCAAGAAGAAAATATAACAATTGTAAATATTTATGCATCCAACATAGGAGCACCTCAATACATAAGGCAAAAACTAACAGCCATAAAAGGGGAAATTGACAGTAACACATTCATAGTAGGGGACTTTAACACCCCACTTTCACCCATGGACAGATCATCCAAAATGAAAATAAATAAGGAAACACAAGCTTTAAACGATACATTAAACAAGATGGACTTAATTGATATTTATAGGACACTCCATCCAAAAACAACAGAATACATGTTTTTCTCAAGTGCTCATGGAACATTCTCCAGGATAGATCATATCTTGGGTCACAAATCAAGCCTTGGTAAATTTAAGAAAATTGAAATTGTGTCAAGTATCTTTTCCGACCCCAACGCCATGAGACTAGATATCAATTACAGAGAAAGATCTGTAAAAAATACAAACACATGGAGGCTAAACAATACATTACTTAATAACGAAGTGATCACTGAAGAAATCAAAGAGGAAATAAAAAAATACCTAGAAACAAATGACAATGGAGACACGACGACCCAAAACCTATGGGATGCAGCAAAAGCAGGTCTAAGGGGGAAGTTTATAGCAATACAAGCCACCTTAAGAAGCAGGAAACATCTTGAATAAACACCTAACCTTGCACCTCAAGCAATTAGAGAAAGAACAAAAACACCCCAAAGCTAGCAGAAGGAAAGAAATCATAAAAATCAGATCAGAAATAAATGAAAAAGAAATGAAGGAAACAATAGCAAAGATCAATAAAACTAAAAGCTGGTTCTTTGAGAAGATAAACAAAATTGATAAACCATTAGCCAGACTCATCAAGAAAAAAAGGGAGAAGACTCAAATCAATAGAATTAGAAATGAAAAAGGAGAAGTAACAACTGACACTGCAGAAATAAAAAAGATCATGAGAGATTACTACAAGCAACTCTATGCCAATAAAATGGACAATCTGGAAGAAATGGACAAATGCTTAGAAATGCACAACCTGCCAAGACTGAATCGGGAAGAAATAGAAAATATGAACAGACCAATCACAAGCACTGAAATTGAAACTGTGATTAAAAATCTTCCAACAAACAAAAGCCCAGGACCAGATGGCTTCACAGGGAATTCTATAAAACATTTAGAGAAGAGCTAACACCTATCCTTCTCAAACTCTTCCAAAATATAGCAGAGGGAGGAACACTCCCAAATTCCTTCTATGAGGCCACCATCACCTTGATACCAAAACCAGACAAAGATGTCACAAAGAAAGAAAACTACAGGCCAATAACGCTGATGAACATAGATGCAAAAATCATCAATAAAATACCAGCAAACAGAATCCAACAGCACATTAAAAGGATCATACACTATGATCAAGTGGGGTTTATCCCAGGAATGCAAGGATTCTTCAGTATATGCAAATCAATCAACATGAAACACCATCTTAACCAACTGAAGGAGAAAAACCATATGATCATCTCAGTAGATGCAGAGAAAGCTTTTGACAAAATTCAACACCCATTTATGATAAAAAAACCCTGCAGAAAGTAGGCATAGAGGGAACTTTCCTCAACATAATAAAGGCCATATATGACAAACACACAGCCAGCATTGTCCTCAATGGTGAAAAACTGAAACCATATCCACTAAAATCAGAAACAACACAAGGTCGCTCACTCTCACCACTTTTATTTAACATAGTTTTGGAAGTTTCAGCCACAGCAATCAGAGAAGGAAAAGAAATAAAAGGAATCCAAATCAGAGAAAAAGAAGTAAAGATGTCACTGTTTGCAGATGACATGATACTATACATAGAGAATCCTAAAGATGCTACCAGAAAACTTCTAGAGCTAATCAATGAATTTGGTAAAGTAGCAGGATACAAAATTAATGCACAGAAATCTCCGGCATTCCTATACACTAATGATGAAAAATCTGAAAGTGAAATTAAAAAACACTCCCATATAACACTGCAACCAAAAGAATAAAATATCTAGGAATAAACCTACCTAAGGAGACAAAAGACCTATATGCAGAAAATTATAAGACACTGATGAAAGAAATTAAAGATGACACAAATAGATGGAGAGATATACCATGTTCTTGGATGGGAAGAATCAACATTGTGAAAATGACTCTACTACCCAAAGCAATCTACAGATTCAATGCAATCCCTATCAAACTACCACTGGCATTTTTCACAGAACTAGAACAAAAAATTTCACAATTTGTATGGAAACACAAAAGACCCAGAATAGCCAAAGAAATCTTGAGAAAGAAAAATGGAGCTGGAGGAATCAGGCTCCCTGTCTTCAGACTATACTGCAAAGCTACAGAAATCAAGACAGTATGGTACTGGCACAAAAACAAATATAGATCAATGTAACAGGATAGAAAGCCCAGAGATAAACCCACACACGTATGGTCACCTTATCTTTGATAAAGGAGGCAAGAATATACAGTGGAGAAAAGACAGCCTCTTCAGTAAGTGGTGCTGGGAAAACTGGACAGCTACATGTAAAAGAATGAACTTAAAACACTCCCTAACACCATACTCAAAAATAAACTCAAAATGGATTAAAGACCTAAATGTAAGCCCAGACACCGTCAAACTCTTAGAGGCAAACATAGGCAGAACACTCTATGACATAAATCAGAGCAAGATCCTTTTTGACCCACCTCCTACAGAAATGGAAATAAAAACAAACAAATGGGACCTAATGAAACTTCAAAGCTTTTGCACAGCAAAGGAAACCATAAACACGACCAAAAGACAACCCTCAGAATGGGAGAAAATATTTGCAAATGAAGCAGCTGACAAAGGATTAATCTCCAAAATTTACAAGCAGCTCATGCAGCTCAATAACAAAAAACAAACAACCCAATCCAAAAATGGGCAGAAGACCTAAATAGCCATTTCTCCAAAGAAGATATACAGATTGCCAACAAACACATGGAAGAATGCTCAACATCATTAATCATTAGAGAAATGCAAATCAAAACTACAATGAGATATCATCTCATACCAGTCAGAATGGCCATCATCAAAAAACCTACAAACAATAAATGCTGGAGAGGTTGTGGAGAAAATGGAACCCTCTTGCACTGTTGGTGGGAATGTAAATTGATAGAGCCACTATGGAGAACAGCGTGGAGTTTCCTTAAAAAACAAAAAATAGAACTACCATACGACCCAGCAATCCCACTACTGGGCATATACCCTGAGCAAACCATAATTCCAAAAGAGTCATGTGCCAAAATGTTCATTGCAGCTCTATTTACAATAGCCAGGACATGGAAGCAACCTAAGTGTCCATCAACAGACGAATGGATAAAGAAGATGTCACATATATACAATGGAATATTACTCAGCCATAAAAAGAAACGAAACTGAGTTATTTTTAGTGAGGTGGATGGACCTAGAGACTGTCATACAGAGTGAAGTAAGTCAAAGAGAAAAACAAATACCATATGCTAACACATATATATGGAATCTTAAAAGAAAAAAAAGATCAGAAGAACCTAGGGGCAAGATGGGAATAAAGATGCAGACCTACTAGAGAATGGACTTGAGGATACAGGGAGGGGGGGAAGGGTAAGCTGGGTCAAAGTGAGAGAGTGGCATGGACATATATACACTACCCAATGTAAAATAGATAGCTAGTGGGAAGCAGCCGCATAGCACAGGGAGATCTGCTCAGTGCTTTGTGACCACCTAGAGGGGTGGGATAGGGAGGGTGGGAGAGAGGGAGATGCAAGAGGGAAGACATATGGGGACATATGTATATGTATAACTGATTCACTTTGTTATAAAGCAGAAACTAACACACCATTGTAAAGCAATTATACTCCAATAAAGATGTTTAAAAAAAATAATAATGTGACACAAGCTTTTGGGTATTTGTCCTGGCACTTTCCAGTCTAATTTTCAACCTAGGAACAGGAGTTCCAGTAAGGCTCTGTTTGCCCTAGCAATCAAGTTGAGTATGAATAAATTCCACTGCCTTGTTGCCCTTTCCTGCAACTGCAACGTTAAAACCAAGGCTTATAGGTACTTAATATTCACGAGGGCTGTAGGGCTGCAAATGACCCCTGCAATCAGGGAATGTCCAGGGATAGTTAAGCAAAAAAAAAAATTCAAAAGAAACAGACTTTCAAGATCTTATTTCAATAGGTAAATTTTACTCACACTGTTTAAAAGAAAAGCACTTGAAAAGATGCTCTAATTCGTGTATTATTAGCGGCTTGGAAATCAAAACTACAATGAGGGATCCCTTCATGTGAGTCAGAATAGCCATCATCGAAAAGTCTACGAACAGTAAATGCTTGAGAGGTTGTAGGAAAAAGGGAACCCTCCTATGCTGCTGTTGGGACCTAAAGTGGTAACAGCCACTATACAGAACAGCATGGAGGTGCCTTTACAAGGTAAAATTAGAGCTACCATATGATCCAGCAGTCCCACTCCCAGGCATACATCAAGAGAAAAGCAGAATTGGAAAACCCACATGCGCCCATATGTGCACTGCAGCACAATTCACAATGTCTAAGACATGGAAGCAACCAAAATACCACCAGCAGATGGATGGATAAAGAAGTGGTACATGTTCGCTGTGAAATATTACTCAGAAATGAAAAAGAATGAAAGAATGCCATTTGCAGCATCATGGATGGACCTAGAGATAATCATACTAAGTGAAGTAGGTCAGAAAGAGAAAGTCAAATATCATATGGTACCACTTATAGGTAAAATTTAAAAATTGATACCAATGAACTAATTTACAAGAGAAAAACAGGAACTTTCTTGGTGGTCCAATGTTTAAGAATCCGAGCTTCCACTGCAGGGGGTGTGGGTTTGATCCCTGGTATTGGGAGAACTAATATCCTGCATGCCTCGCAGTGCAGCCAAAAAAATAAGAGAGAGAGAAACAGACTCACAGACTTAGAAAACAAACTTATGGTTACCCAATGAGAAAGGTGGGGGGAAGGAATAAATCAGGAGGTTGGGAAAAACATTTACACACTAATACATATAAAATAAGTAATCAACAAGGACCCACTGTATAACAAAGGGAAGTCTTCTCAACACTCTCTAATAACATATATGGGAAAAGAATCTGAAGATGAATAGACCCATGAATATACATAACTGAAAAAGATTCTGTACGCCTACCACAAACATTATATTTTAAATCAACTTTACTCCAATAAAAAAGAAAAATTAAATTTAAAAAAACAAGAAGTAACAAAATACAAGATTTTGGGTGTTTGTTCTGGCACAGTCCACGCTAATTTACAATCCAGGAGCCCGTCTTCCACAGTGGCTCTGGTTACCCAAGTAACCAGAGAGGGGCATGAAGGAAATCCTACCTCTTGTGCCCATTTCCACAACAGCAACTTTAAAACATGTGCTTATGGGCACTTAATATTCACAAGGACTGCCAGAGTGTAAATGGCACCTGCCCTTAACAAATGTCCTGTGGTAGTTATGGAAAAAAAATTCAAAATAGACTTTCAAAAAGCCAATTTCAACTGTAACTTTTTCTCACAGTGTTTAAAATAACGCATGCAAACATGCTCAACATCTCAAATTATTAGACACATGCAAATCAAAACTACAACAAGGTGTCACCTCGCACAGTCAGAATGGCCATCATCAAAAAGTCTACAAACCATAAATGCTGAAGAGGACATGGAGAAAATGGAACCCTCCTATGCTGTTGGTGGGATGTAAGCTGGTAACAGCCACTATAAAGCACAGTATGGGGATGCCTTTAAAATGTAAAAATAGAGCTACCATATCATCCAGCAGTCCTACTTCTGGGCATACATCTTCAGAAAGCCAGAATTCAAAAAGACAAATGCACCCAAACCCAAACATGCACTGCAGCACTATTTACATTAGCCAAGACATGGAAGCAACCAAAATGTCCATCAACAGATGAATGGATCAAGAAATGGTACTGGTAGACAATCAGTTATTACTCAGAAATGAAAAAGCATGATCATCTCTAGGTCCATCCCTGTTACTGCAAATGGCATTATTTCACTCTAACTGAAGTAATTCAGATAGAAAAAGACAAATATCATATGCTATCACTTATAGTGGAGTCTAAAAAATGATAGAAATGAACTAATTTATAAAACAGAAACAAACTGACAGACTTCAGATATCCTTTAGGGAGAAAATTTTTTAAATCTGTTACCAATCATTAAATATCACCCTGAAAAAATTAATCAATAAATAACATTGTAAAGGTATTAATTCTCCTCAAATTAACCTATACCAGGCATTAGCAAACTAAACCTGGAGATCACATCCAGCCTACCACCTTCTTTTGTAAATTAAATTTAATGAATGACCCACAAAAAAACCCACAATGAGACATCACATCACACCTCTCAACATGGCTATTATTCCAAAGTCTACAAATATGAAATGTTGTTCATGACATGGAGAGAAGGGAATCCTAGTACACGGTTGGTGGGATTGTAAATTGGTACACCCACTATGAAAACAATATGGAGGCCCTGAAAAAAGCTAAAAGTAGAACTATCATATTAGCCAACAATTCCATGGCTTGGTATATGTCCAAAGAAAATGAAGACACCCATTTGACAAGATACATGCATCCCAGTGTTCATAGCAGCATTATTTACAATTGCCAACATACAGAAGCAAACTAAATGTTCATCAACAGATGAGTGGATAAAGATGTGGTATGTATACACAATGGACTATTACCCAGCCATTAAAAAGGATCAAATTCTGCCACTTGCAACAACGTGGATCAACCTAGAATATTTATACCTACTTAAATAAGTTAGAGAAAGGCAAATACTCTATGTTCTCACTTCTCTGTGGAATCTAAAAAATGCAAGAAAGGAATGTATATAACAAAATAGAAATAAACTCAAGAGAACAAGTTAGTGGTTACTGGTGGGGCAAGCGAAGCGGCGAGGGAAAGACAGTAGTTTGTTTCTCTAAATCCAATACGCCTATGTATGAAGTAAACAAACAAGGATATATAGTACAACCCAGGGAAATATAGCCATTATTTTTTAATAAATTTAAATGGAGCATGATCTATAAAAAAATTAAATCCATAGGTTGTACCACTGAGACTAATGTAATATTGTAAATCAACTATACTTCAATTTAAATAATCCCTAGGGTGGCTGAATGGATTAAAGGAAGTTCAATTATATACTGTGTACAAGAGATTCATGTTAACTTTAAATCCATATATACCATAAAATTGAATGATTGGAAAAAAGATACTCCATGAAAATGATACTTGCCTGACTAGTCTATTATCAGGCAAAAAAGACTTGAAGTCAAACCTCTCAAAGGAAAGAAGGTTATCATATAATGATAAAGGGATTAATTCATCAAGAAATTATGACAATTATAAATATGTATGTGTCCAGCATTGGAGCCTCTCAACATATAAAGAAATTATTAACACACATGAAGAGGAAAATGTGCAGAAATAAAATAATGGTAAGAAACATCAATACCCAACTTTCAACACTGTATAGATCATCTGGACAGAATATCAATCAGGAAACACTGAACTTGAACACACACTTGATATTAAATGAACCTAACATACATCTACAGTATATTCCACTCAACAGCAGCAAAATTTCCATTCTTCTTAAGTACACATAGAACATTTCCTAGGGTAGATCCTATGTTAAGCCACAAAACAAGTCTTCAAAATCCAAGAATATTGAAATCATATCAAGTATCATTTCCAACCACAATGGTATGAAACTGAAATTCAGTATTAAAAAGAATAATTGAAAATTCAAGAACACTTAGAAATTGAACAATAAGCTCCTGAATAGCCAGCTCATACAGGAATAAATCAAAAGGGAAATTTAAAAAAATCTTAAACAAAATTGGAAACACAAAGTAGCTAAATTTATGGAATACAGGAAAAACAATGCAATTCAAAGAGTTATGTTTACAGTAATAAAGGGATGTATTTTAGAAAAAATTCTTGAGAGAGGATCAAGGTGATGGAATAGGAAGATATTGAGCTCCCCTCCTGCCATGGACACACCCAAATTACAACAACTTACAGGGAAATTATCTCAGAGAATGACCTGGTGACTAGCAGGGAAAGTTTTCCACAACTAAAGATATAAGGAAGGAGAAACCACAAGGCAGGTAGGAGGACTGGAAACACAGTCTAATTGGAACCCACACATGGAGCACAGTGACCCACAGCTGGAAGATATCACAATTGCATACGTCCTCCACAGGGAGGGAAGGGGTGAGCCCTGCATCAGACTGCTCAGCCCGGGAAGAAAAGGACATAGCAGGTCTGGGAAGGAAAGGACATAGCAGGTCTGGCTTTGAAAACCTGCAGGGCTTACTTTCAGGAAAGCTGGAGGCTAAAGAAAACCGAGACATTGCTCTCGTTGGGCACACACAAATCTCACACATTCTCAGTCCCTGTGCAGAGCCAGTAGTGTGAAAGACACCTGGGTCAGACCCACTTGCTAACTTGGAGAGCTTCTTGGAAAGGCAAGAGGCAGCTGGGACTCCTGCTAGGAACTGAGACATTGCTAAGCAACATTTTAGAGTCTTCCCTGGAGCTGATTAGAATCAGGGGCCTGCCCCATCTACCACCATGCCCATAGCACTCCTGAACCCCAAGGCCTCACAACCAGACACACTGGGGGCTTACCCTGTCTGCCTGTGCACCTGGAGCACCACATAGCCACCCATAACGGAGGGCTGCATTAGCTACCAGCACCCCCATGGTAATCACATACTGCAGGGCCTCACAGCCATTTAGGCCAGGGTCCAACACCACCTACCAGCTTGTCCACAGTTGGCCTTGCCGTAAGAGAAAGGTGTGTGAAGCCCATACAGGGGACACCCCTGGAGCATGCGGCTCTGCTGGCCAGAGGACAATGTGCTGCTGGGCCCTCTCAGTCATCTCCTATATAAGGCCACTTCTCTGAGACCCGGGAATGTAGCAACCTGAACCTAATGAATAGAAATACACAGAGAATTAGGAAACATAAGGAAATAGAGGAATATGTTACAAATGAAGTAACAAGACACGACATCAGAAAAAGAACTAAATAAAACAGGGATAAGCATTCTACCCGCAAAAAAAAGTGTTGACACTAATGATTATAAAGATGCTCACCCACGTCACGAGAAGAATAGATGGACATAGTGAGAATTTGAACCAAGAGTAATAAAATGTCAGAAAGAACCAAACAGCTGAAAAATACAATAAATGATATTAAAACACACACATGCACACACACACACATGAGGGGAGCAACATTATATTATATGATACAGAAGAACAGATCAGTGAAATGGGAAACAGAGTAGTGAAAATCACCCAAGCTGAATAGCATGAAGAAAAAAGAATTAAGACTATAGGTAAAGGGATCTCTGAGATAACATCAAGAATATTCACATGAGCATTACAGGGGTCCCAGAAAGAGGAGATGAGAGAAAGGGTCAGAGAACTTATTAGAGGATATAGTAACTGATAACTTTCCTAACCTGGGGAAGGAAACACACATCCAGGTCCAGGAAACACAGAGTCCCAAACCAGATGAAGACAAACAGGTCCACACCAAGACATACTATAAAGTGCCAAAAATTTAAGGTAAAGAGGGATCATAGAAGCAGTGAAATAAAAGCATCTAGTTATGTTCAAGGTATTCCCATAAGACTGTCAGCTGACTTTTCAGCCGACTTTGCAGACTAGGAAGGAATGACAGGATATATTCAATGGGCTAAAAGGAAAAAGCCTTCAACAAGAATACTCTACCAGCAAGATTATGGTTCAGAATTGAAGGAGAGGGCCTCCCTGGTGGCACAGTGGTTGAGAATCCGCCTGCCAATGCAGGGGACACAGGTTCGAGCCCTGGTCTGGAAATATCCCACATGCCATGGAGCAACTATGCCCGTGAGCCACAACTACTTAACCTGTGCTCTAGAGCCCATAAGCCACAACTACTGAGTCTGTGAGCCACAACTACTGAAGCCCGTGCACCTAGAGCCCATGCTCCACAACAAGAGGAGCCACCACAATGAGAAGCCCGCAAGCAGCAACAAAGACCCAACACAGCCATAAATAAATAAATTTATGAAAAAAGAAAAGAATTGAAGGAGAGATCCAGAGTTTCCCAGACTAGCAAAAGCTAAAAGAGTTCATCTCTAAGAAAGCAGGCTTATAAGCAATGTTGCAAGAATTTACTTAAGCTTAAAAGAAGTCTCACTAATTACTGATAGTAACCAGAAAACAAAAGTAAAAATCTCACTGCAAAAAGTATACATAGAGTAAGGGTAGTAGATCAAACACTTATTAAGCTTCTGTAAAGAATAAAAGACAATAGTAGTATGTTTTTTTAAACAGAGAGGGACCAAATAAATCAGAAATGAAAGGATGAAGTTACAAGACACCACAGAAATACAAAGTATCCTAAGAGATTACGACAATTATACACCAACAAATGGGACAACCTAAAAGAAGTGGATAAATTCCTAAAAACATAAATCTTCCAAGATTGAGTTAGCAATAAATAAAAAATCTAAACAGATCAATTACTGGCAATGCAATCCATCAATAATCAAAAAACTCCCCATAAATAAATGTCCAGGACCAGGTGGCTTTACTAATAAATTCTACCAAACATTTAAAGGACAGTTAACATCTATCCTTCTCAAGCTATTTCAAACAACTGATGAAGGAGTGCTTCCAAACTTATTTTCTGAGGCTAGCATCGCCCATATATGAAAACCAGATAAACACACTACCAAAAAAGGTAAATTACAGGCCAATATCCCTGGTGAATATAGATGCAAAAAACCTCAACAAAATACTGGTAAACTGAATTCAACAATACACTAAAAGAACCATACACCATGATCAAATGGATCACCTTAGCAATGCAGGAATGACTCAGTCTATGCAGATCAATTAAGTGACACACCAGATTACCAGAACAAAGCATAAAATCATATTATCATCTTCATATCTCCAGCAAAGGATTTGGCAAAATTTGACAAAATTCAACATTGAATTATGATAAAAACTCTCAACAAGGTGGGTATACAGGCAACATACCTTTTTATAATAAAGGACAGGGACTTCCGTGGCAGTCCAGTGGTTGGGAATTTGCGATTCCACTGCAGGCGGTGGGGGTTCAATCCCTAGTCAGGGAACTAGGGTTCCCCATGCTGTGCGGTGAGGCCTGAATGAATGAATGAATAAATAAATATAAAGGGCATATATGACAAAAGCAGACCTAACATCATACTTAATGCTGAAAAGCTGAAAGCATCTCCTCTAAGAACAGGAACAAGATAAGGATGCCTACTCTCACCACTTTTATTCAACACAGGATTAATAGTTCTAGCCACAGCCGAAGACAAAAATAAAAATACAAAATAGGATCTAACTTGTAAAGGAAGTAAAACTGTCACTCTCTGCAGATGACATGATAATATGTAGAGAAAACCCTACAGATCTCACCAGCAAATTATCAGCATAAATAAACTCAGTAAATTTGAAGTATACACAATTTTTTTTATTTTTAATTAACTTTTTTGGAGTATGGTGGCTTTACAATGTTGTGTTAGTTTCTACTATGCAGCAAAGTGAAGCACCTATACGTATACATATATCCCCTTTTTTTGGATTTCCTTCCCATTTAGGTCACCACAGAGCACTGAGTAGAGTTCCCTGTGCTATACAGTAGGTTCTCATTAGTTATCTATTTTATACATAGTATCAATAGTGTTTATCTGTCAATCCCAATCTCCCAATTTCTCCCATCCCCCTTTTCCCCCCTTGGTGTCCATACGTTTGTTCTCTACATCTGTGTCTCTATTTCTGTTTTGCAAATTAGATCATCTATACCATTTTTCTAGATTCCACATATGTGTTGATATACGATATTTGTTTTTCTCTTTCTGACTTACTTCACTCTGTATGACTCTCTCTAGGTCCATCTACGTGTCTACAAATAATCCAATTACATTCCTTTTTATAGTTGAGTAATACTCCATTGTATATATGTACCACATCTTCTTTATCCATTACTCTGTTGATGGACATTTAGGTTGCTTCCATATCCTGGCTACTGTAAATAGTGTCATAGTGAATATTGGGGTGCATGTGTCTTTTGGAATTATGGTTTTCTCTGGGTATATGTCCAGTAGTGGGATTGCTGTATCATAACGTAGCTCTATTCTTAGTTTTTTAAGGAACCTCCATACTGTCCTCCATAGTGGCTGTATCAATTTACATTCCCACCAACAGTGCAAGAGGGTTCCCTTTTCTGCACACCCTCTCCAGCATTTATTGTTTGTAGATTTTTTGATGATGGCCATTCTGAATGGTGTGAGGTGATACCTCATTGTAGTTTTGATTTGCATTTCCCTAATAATTAATGGTGTTGAGCAGCTTTTCATGTGCCTGTTGGCCATCTGTATGTCTTCTTTGGAAAAATGCCTATTTAGGTCTTCCACCCATTTTTTGATTGGGTTGTCTGTTTTTTTAATATTGAGCTACATGAGCTGTTTCTATATTTTGGAGATTAATCCTTTGTCAATTGCTTCACTTGCCAATATTTTCTCCCATTGTGAGTGTTGTCTTTTCATCTTGTTTATGGTTTCCTTTTCTGTGCAAAACTTTTAAGTTTAATTAGATCCCATTTGTTAATTTTTGTTTCTATTTTCATTGAAATATATGCAATTAATATACAGAAATGTTTTATTTTTCTCGGCCCTAATAACAAACTGTCAGAGCAATTAAGAAAAAAAATGACAAATGTACCAAAAATAATAAAATACCTGAGAATAAATTTAACCACAGAGGTGAAAGATTTATATATTAAAAATTATAAGACATTGATGAAGGAAGTTGAAGATGATGCAAACAAATGAAAAGATATCCCATGCTCTTGGATCAGAAGAATTAATCTTTTTAAAATAGCCCTATTACTCAAAGTAACCTACAGATTTAAAGCAATCCCTATCAAAATACCCATGACATTGTTCACACACAGAACAAATAATCCCCAAATAAATATAGAACCACAAAATACCCACACTGCCAAAGCAGTCCTGAGAAAAAAAAGACCAAAGCTGGAGATAACATGCTCCCTGACTACAAAGCTACAATAATCACAAAAACAGACACATAGATCAAGGGAATAGAAATAGAAAATCACCCAAGCTGAATAGCATGAAGGATCTCACAAACTTATGGTGAATAAGGATCTCACACACTTATGGATCTCACACACTTATGGTGAATAAGTCTACCACCAAGGAGGCAAGAATATACAATGGAGAAAAGAAAGTTTCTTCAATAAGTGGTGTTGGGGAAAGTGGAGGGCTACATGTAAAATAAGGAATTTAGAACATTTCCTCACACCAGACACAAAATTCAAAATGGATTAAGGACCTAAAGGTAATACACCAAACCATAAAACTCCTAGGAGATAACATAGGCAGAACATTCTTTGACATAAATCGTAGCAATATTTTTTGGGATCTGGCCTCTAAGGCAAAAGAAATAAAAGCAAAAATAAACAAGTGGAAGCTAAATAGAGTTTAAGAGCTTTTGCACAGCCATGAAAACCATCAACAAAATCAAAATTTGAAGTGCAAAGTGTAAGAAAACATTTGCAAATGATATGACTGACAAAAGGTTGATATCCAAAATATATAAATGGTTCATACAACTCAATATCACACACACACAAAATAAATAAACAACACAATCAATAATGGTCAGGAGACATGAATAGACATCTTTCCAATGAAGATACAGATGGCTAAAAGGCAGATGAAAAGATGCTCAACATCACTAATTATTAGAGAAGTTCAATTCAAAGCAACAATGAGATATCAACCTCCACCTGTCAAAATAGCTCTCATCAAAATGTCTACAAATACCAAATTCTGGAGAGCATGTGGAGAAAAGTGTACCCTTGTACACTGTGGGTAGGATTGTAAATTGTTGCAGGCACTATGGAAAATAGGATGGAGGTTTCTCAAAAAAGTAAAAGTAGAACTACCATATGATACGTCAATAACTCTCCTGGGTACCTATCTAGGAAAAAAATGAAAACACTAATTCAAAAAGATACATAAACCCCAATGTGCATAACAGCACTACTGACAATGGCCAAGATATGAAAGCAAGTTAAATGCCCATGAAGAGACAATGGATAAAAAGATACAATATATATGTACAGTGGAATATTACACAGCCATAAAAAGAATGAAATTCTGCCATTTGCAGCATCATGGATGGACCTTGAGAATATTATGCTTAATGAAATAAGTCAGAGAAAGACAAATACTGTGTGATATCATTTATATGTGGAATCTAAAAATAATACAAATGAATGTATATGTAAAACAGAAACAGTCTCACAGATCTATAAACAAACTAGTGGTTAACACTGGGGACAGGTAAGGGGGAGGGGCAAATTAGGGGTATGGGCTTAAGAGGTACAAACTACTATGTATAAAATAGATAAGCAACAAAGATATATTGTATAGGACAGGGAATTATAGCCATTCTCTTGTAAAATCATTTAATCAAGTGTAATTTGTAAAAAAATCCCAGATCACCTGAAACTGATATAATATTGTCAATAAATTATAATTAAAAAAAATAAAATAAAAACAATTGGGTAGAGGATCTGAATACACATTTTGCCAAAAAAAAAAGATGCTAAAAAACACATGGAAACATGCTCAACATCCCTAATCATCAGGAGGGAAATGCAAATCAAAACCACAAGAAAGAGATCACCTTACAGGTGTCAGAATGGCTATCATCAAATTGACATTAATGAGTGTTGCTGAGGATGTGGAGAAAAGAGCACTCACCTGCACTGCTGCTAAGAATGTAAGTCAGTGCAGCCAACTATTGAAAACATTACGGAGGGTTCTGAAAACATAAAAAATAAAACTACCATATGAGTTAGCAATTCCACGTTTGGTTATTTATCCAAAGAAAAAAAGCAAAAAACTAATTTAAAGAGATACATGCACCCCTGTGTTAATTGCAACATAACTTACAATAGGCAATATATGGTAGAAGCCTAAATGTTCAAAGATAGACAAATGGATAAGTGATATATACACACACACACACACACACACACACACATGTATACACATACATACATATGAATACACACAATGCACATACACATATACACACATCCATATATACATATGTATACATATATACATGTATGCATACATATATGTAGATATATTCATATACAGATACATATATATGTATATATGTGTATACAAATGTACATATACAGTTATATATTACTCAGCCATAAAAAGATAAAATCTTGCCATTTTTGACAACATGGATGGACCTAGAGAGTATTATGCTCAGTGAAGTCACATAGACAAAGACAAATTCTACATGATCTCACTTATATGTGTAATCTAAAAACAAAACAGACACAACAAAACAAATCTTACAGGCACAGTGAACAAATTGGTGGTTGCAAAAGGGGAGGGGAGTGGGTCTTGGACAAGACAGGTGAAAGGGTATAAGAAGTACAAAATTCCAGTTATATGATAAAAATTGACAAGAATTTAATATACAGAATAAAGAATATGGTTCATGATACTGCAGTAACTGTGGATGGGGACAGATGCTTACTAGACTCATCAAGGTGATCATTTTGTAATATACTTAAATGCTGAATCATTATGCTGTACATCTGAAACTAATGTGATATTATAAGCCAACTATTCTTCAATCAAAAAAACACAAAAGAAAGAAAGAAAAAGAATGTATGCCCTGACAGCATTTCACCTGAGCCATTTCTTGGGAGTGTGTTTGTAATGAACAGCCTTGAGGAATGAGCTAATGTCTCTCCCTCCGACAAACAGGAACCTGCTAACCTCTCATTTTAAAAGCAGTGGAGTCCTCAAACTCAGTGTTCCTCAGTGTAACACAGCCTATTACATGCATAGCACTCAACTGGATCCCTCTCTGTCATCCCAGTGGGAACCTGGGTGTGGGGAAGGAGAACCAATACAATATCATGCTCATGCTTGCTGTACCATAAGTAATAAAACCTTTTGTTTCTGAAAAACCACTCAATTAAAGAACCTAACTTTACAACTAAAGGAACTAGGAAAAGAACAAACTAAGCCCAATATTAGCAGAATGAAATAATAAGGATTAGAGCAGTTATAAATGTAATGGAAGGACGTACTGTCTAGCACGGGGAACTCTACTCAATACTCTGTAGTGATCTATTGGGAAAAGAATCTAAAAAACAGTGGATATACGTATAACTGATTCACTTTACTGAACACAACATTGTACATCAACTGTACTCCAATAAAAATTAAAAATAAAGTAATACAGACTAAGACAACAGTAGAAGGATAAATAATATTGGAGGTTTTTTTTGAAAAGATAAACAAAATTGACAAACTGTTAGCAAGACTAAGAAAAAGAGAGGTTGAATGATGAATGAATGAATAAATAAACACACACACACATGCATATAAAGGCATTACAATGATGCCACAGAAATACAAATGACAATCAGAGACTACTATTGACAATCATATGCAAACAACTTGGATTACTTAGACAAAAAAGGACAAACTCATAGAAACATACAACCTACCAAGAAATAGAACACCTGAACAGACCAGTAATGAGTAAAGAGAATGAAACAGTATTGAGAAACCTCTCAATAAATAAAATCCCAGGACCAGATAGTTTTTCTCATGAATTATGCCAAATATTTTGAGAGAAATTAAAGCCAAGACTACTCAAATACTTCCAAAAATTTAAAGAGGAGGGAATGCTTTCAACCCATCTTATGAGGCATTACCCCAGACAAGGGTAATGCCAAAACCAGACAAGGGGTCTTCCCTGGTGGTGCAGTGGTTAAGAATCCTCCTGCCAATGCAGGCGACACGGGTTCGATCCCTGGTCCGGGAAGATCCCACATGCCGTGGTGCCACTAAGCCTGTGCACCACAACTACTAAGCCCTCACACCTATAGCCTGTGCTCCACAACAAGAGAAGCCACCATGATGAGGAGCCCACACACCGCAAAGAAGAACAGCCCCCACTCGCCGCAAGTGGAGAAAAGCCCACGTGCAGCAACAAAGACCGAACACAGCTAAAAATAAATAATTAATTAATTAAAAAAAACAGACAAGGGCACAATGAGAAAAGTACATATCAACATTCCTGAATAACATAAATGAAATACACTCAAAATACTGCCAAACTAAATTCAGCAGCACACTGAAGGGATTCATTCACCATGATTAAGTGGGATTTATACCTGGATGCAAGGATGGCACAATGTATGCAAATCAATAAATGTGATAGATTACATTATGATAATAAAGGGAAAATATCATATTAATAGATACATAAAATTATTTGACAAAATCCAACTTCCTTTCATGATAAAGATTGTCAAGAAATTAGCTATAGAAGGAATATACCTCAACACATTAAAAGTCATATGACAGGCCCAAAGCTAACAGTCCCAAAAGTGTTTCTCCTAAGTTTCAGCCAAGACAAGGTTACAATTCTTGCCCCTTCTTTTCAGCATAGTACGGGAATTCGTAACCAGAGCAAGTAGGCAAGAAAAATAAATAAAATAAATCCAAATCATAAAGGTAAACCTAAATTTTCTGTTTGCAGATGACATGTTTTTATATCTACAAAAACCTAAAAATGCCACTTCGAAAAAACTGTTCAAACTAATAAATAAATGGAGTAAGAAGCATGACACAAAGTCAACATATAAAAATCACTTGTGGTTCTGTTTACTAACAACAGAAACTATCAGAAAAGGTTAAAAAACGTCCCATTTACAATAGCACACAAAAGAATAAAATATTTAGGAATAAAGTTAACCAAGAATGTAAAAGAGCCGTACACTGCAAACTATAAAATATTGATAAAAGAATTTGAAGAAGACACAAATAAATGGAATGATCGCCCATACTACTAGATTGACTAAATGAACATTGCTAAAAATGTCCATACTATCCAAAGCAATCTATAGAGTCCATGCAATCCATGTCAAAATCCGAAGGCAGTTTCCCCAGAAAATAGAAAAAGAAATTTTAAAATTCATATGGAAACATAAAAGGCTCCAAATGTCCAAAGCAATCTTGAGCACAAAGAGCAAAGCTGAAGGCATCACTCTTCATAATTTCAAACTATACTACAAAGCATAGTAATCAAAGCAGTATGGTCACAGTACAAAAACAGACATATAGAACAATGGAATGAAATAGACCTCAGAAATAAATCCACATATTTACAATCAACTGATCTTTGACAAAAGTGACAGGAATATATAATGAGAAAAGGATCTTCTCTTCAGTAAATTCGCGGGAAACTGAATATTCACAAGCATAAGGAATAAATTAGACTTGTATCTCACACTGTATACAAAAATTAATTCAAACTGGTTTAGAGAATTAAATAAAAGATCAGAAACTGTAAAGTTACTAGAAGAAGATATGGTGGGGGACTTCTTGACGTGCTATGGGCAATGTATTTTTAGATGTGACCACAAAAGCACAGGCAGCAAAAGCAAAAAATAAATGAAAAAAAGAATTAAAAATAGATTGCATTAAACTATAAAGCTTTGAACAGCAAAGGAAACAATATACAGAGAGCAGAGTGTACCTATAAAATGTGAAAAATATTTGAAAAACCACTCATATGTATAATATGCTCAAACAACTGAGTAGAAAAAACACAACAAATAACATTATTTTTCTTTCAGGGACACTTTTCCTTCTTTTAATATATTTTGTCTTTTGCTGCTTTTGAAGTGAGCTCTCAATTACAAAATATCAAACTACACTAAAAAACGCCAGCCACTGGCACAGGATGGAGAAGCCCACAAGTAAGGACAGACAGCAGCAGGTGGCAAGAGGTGGGAAGTGACTGAAGCTGTGGTTACAAATGCTCAAGTGTTGGACAGCTAAAACTATCCAAAAGGTTGTGCCCTAATATTAGCACAGGTCAGACCCGTTACTACCATGGCAGGTGGCCTCGGTGTGTTTGGGTTCAGATTCCACACGGCAGTACAATTTCTTCCAGTTAAAAGTTCTTGGATTGCACCAATCACAGGATGGCCTGAGGGCACCGGACCAGTCTATTAGTTTTTCAAAACGCTGCCATAGACCTGATAGATGTACGAGGAGGCTTCAGGAGCTAGCTCTACACTTTGGCGACAGTGTGTAATTGGGGTTTTCTGGCTGGCTATGGAGCTTGGCCAAAACCCAAATGCCATTAGTCAGTCAGGGATTGGTACAGAATACCCTGCCCTTCCACACTCCTCTTGGCAATAGTATAAAGGTTGTTGTTTTGCAACTTGCTGGAAACAGTGTCAGCATTTAAATGACTTTCCTTAATCTGAAACTGAAGTTCATTTCATTGGGAATATCCTTCCATGTTGCAAGGAAGACCTGGCGCTTCATTTTGCCATCTTCTACAAAAAGTACATTGAGTGGGATGAGGCAGCTGAAGTAGAAGATATCACGATTGTTTTTCACAGCCACCTGCAGGTTGTTCAGAGGTTCTATCTTCATGACTGGGTCCAAGGTGTGGAGACACAGGGAGACATCAATGCTCTGGCTTGGCATCAGTGGTGTAGGAATGGCCAGAGGACTGCTGTGGATGACACCAAAGCTATTCTTGTTAAACTGAATTGCCAAGTCTGTCATGTGCTACAGAGCTGTCTTCATGAAGTTCATTTCCATATAGATGTGCCCTTGGAGGTGAGTAAATGTTCCTGAAATCTCCAAGACTTCAGCCTTTACTTCAGGCAGCCAGACAGCTTTAGGAGCCCTATATCCACCAGGTTCCATGACTATCCCCATAGAGAGTTCAAGTTGGTCATTCAGACCACTGCTGACCACAGCAGGAGTAGATGAAGGAGCAAAGGTTGCAGGCACTGATGGTGGGGTGAAGGACTGTCCCATCAGACTATGTAGCCCTCCCCACAAGAGGTCCATCTTTTTGAATTATACTTTTGTCTGGATATAAGCCCAGGAGAGGGGTTGCTGGATCCTATGGCCACTCTGTTTTTATTTTTTTGAGGAACCTCCATACTGTTTTCTATAATGGCTGCACCAATTTACATTCTCACCAACAGTGTAGAAGCATTCCCTTTTCTCCATCCTCTCTCCATAATTTATTTGTAGAATTTTAAATAATGGCCATTCTGACTGGTTTAAGGTGATAACTCACTGTAGTTTTGATTTGCATTTCTCTAATAATTAGCAATGGTGAGTATCTTTTCATGTGCCTATTGGCCACCTGTATGTCTTCTTTGGAGAAATGTCTATTTCAGTCTTCTGCCCATTTTTTGATTGGGTCGTTTTTTTTGTGATTCAGTTGTATGAGCTGTTTGTATATTTTGGAAATTAAGCCCTTGTAGGTTGCATCATTTGCAAATAGTTGCTCCCATTCCACAGGTTGTCTTTCCATTTTCTTTACAGTTTCCTTAGCTGTGGAAAAGCTTGTAAGTTTGTATAGGTCCCATCTGTTTATTTTTGCTTTTATTTGCATTGCCTTGGGAGAATGATCTACAGAAATATTGGTACAACTTATGTCAGAGAATGTTTTGCCTATGTTCTCTTCTAAAAGTTTTATGGTGTCATGTGTTATATTTAACTGTTTCAGCCATTTTGAGTTTATTTTTGTGCATAGTGTGAGGGTGTGTTCTAACTTCAATGGTTTACCTGTGGCTGTCCAACATTCCCAACACAATGTGCTGAAGAAACTCTCTTTTTTCCATTGTATATTCTTGCCTCCTTTGTCAAAGATTAATTGACCATTGGTGTGTGGGGTTTTTTCTGGGCTCTCTAGTCTGTTTCATCGACCCATATGTCTGTTTCTGTGCCAGTACCATGCCGTTTTGATTACTGTCGCTTTGTAGTATTCTCTGAAGTCTGGAAGCATTATGTCTCCTGCTTTGTTCTTTTTCCTCACGACTGCTTTAGCAATTCTGGGTTGTTTATGGTTCCATATAAATTTTAGGATTCTTTGTTCTAGTTCTGTGAAAAATATCATGAGTAGTTTGACAGGGATGTCATTAAATTTGTAGATTGCTTTGGGTCCAATGGCCATTTTAATAATATTTCTTCCAATCCAAGGGCATAGGATATCTTTCCATTTCTTTGAATCCTCTTCACTTTCCTTTACTAATGTTTTATAGTTCTCAGCTTATAAGTCTCTCACAACCTTGGTCAGGTTTATTCACAAGTATTTTATTTTTTTGGATGCAATTTTGAAAGGGATATTTTTTCCATTCCCTTTCTGCTATTTCATTGTTAATATAAAGACATGCAACCGATTTCTGTGTTTTAATCTTGTATCCTTCTACCTTGCTGAATCTGTTTATCAGTTCTAGTAGTTTGTGTGTGGAGTCTTTAGGTTCTATATATTGTACCATGTCATCTGCCTATAATGAACATTTTACCTCTTCCCTTCCAACTTGGATACATTTTCTTTCTTTTTCTTGTCTGATTGCCGTGGCTAGACTTCCAGTATTATGTTGAATAGAAGTGGTGAGACTGGGCATCCTTGTCTTGTTCCAGATTTTAGTGAGAAGGCTAAGTGCTTTTCACCATTAAGTATCATATTGGCTGTGGGTTTGTCATAAATAGCTTTTAGTATGTTGAGATATGTCCCCTCTATACCCACTTTCATAAGAGTTGTTATCATGAATTGGTGTTGAAATTTATCAAATGGTTTTTCTGAATCTATTGAGATGATCATGTCATTTCTGTCTTTTTTGTTGTTGATGTGGTGTATCACACATGGATTGATGTGCATATGTTGAAAGATCCTTGTGACCCTAGGATAATTCAGCACGTTCATGGTGTACGATCTTTTTTATGCATTGTTTGGTTCGGTTTGACAACATTTTGTTGAGAATTTTAGGTTCTATATTCATCAAAGGTATTGGCCTGTCATTTTCTTTTTTGGTGGTGTCTTTGTCTGGTTTGGGTATCAGGATGATAGTGGCTTCATAGAATGTCTTTGGGAGGCTTCCTTTCTCTTCGATCTTTTGGAAGACTATCATAAGGAGTATGTGGTGACCAGAGCTTGCATTGGATGTTGAATAGGGCCTCCTCGTTGCTCTGTGGTTGACACAGCCCTGTCGGGGGCAGGGTCTGCTCCCTAGTTGTTGGAATAGAAGCCCCCAGGTCTGTTTCTATGCTGGATTAGAGAGCATAATTAGGTAGGCTGGATTGGAGCACTCCCAATGGGAGGGGAGTCACTGAGCATTCCTCTGCCGGAGCTGTCCACCAGGAAGTGTGCTCTGTGGTGTCACCTGTCACCCATGGTGCGGGCTCACAAAGTACTCTGTTGTTGGCACTGCTCTCAGCCCCACCTCAACTGTGGGAATGCAGGCAATCAGCCCTGGTGTCCCTTAGGCACAGTGTTCACAAAGCCACCAGCGCAAATCCGTAGGTGCTAATCCACTGATGTCTGGTGCCAGGACCAGAGTGTCCCACACATGTACCCACTGTGGGAGCTATGGAAGCAGACTAAACCCCAGGCCGGCCCAGCCTCCTTGTGCCTGTGCCCATGAAGCCCACAGCTGCTAATGCTGGAACCGTACCAGACACGGGAATGCCCACTGTCCACTCGGATGTCCCACAGGCACTGAGTTTATAAAGCCAGGGGCAGTGCCATAAATCTGCAAATTCCAGAGCCATGGGGAGAGGGCTCCAGTATCAGCCTTGCTTCCTAAGTCAGGCAGTACCTTGGGATCCACTCTGATTTCAACCCCACCTCCACATGTGAGCAACTTGCTGGTACTTGTGTGCTCCCAGAGGTCGTCGTAGAGGTGGCACCAAGAAAGAGGCTGCTATGGTGGCCTTCCCCTCCCTTCAGCTGCCCTTCAACAATGATGTTTTGCTTCTATGGCCAGCCTGGTCTTCTTCTGCATACACCCCGGGTTGGGCACTTACCACACTCCAGCCTCTTCGGGCTGTCTGCATGCAGCCAAACCCAGTCCAATCCCCTGGTCTGTCCTCTGAAGCCCAAGTTTCAGCACCCAAAACCCACACATACCAGCAGGCACAAGTCTTGGGCTGAGGACTGCAGTGAGCTAGTACAGATCCTCTGTGCGTGTCTCTGTTTTGTCTGCTGCAAACTGACTGCTGCGCTCTCCCCAAAACCTCTGCAGCTCCGTTTCTGTCCCAGCTCACGTCCCCACTGGTGAAGGGGGTTCCCAGGGTGAGGGAAACTGTCCTCTTACACAGCTCCCCAGCAGGAGGGAGCTTCTTCTTCTTCTTCTTTTTTCTTTCATCCTGTCTCATTACGTGGAGATCTTTCTTGCATCTCTGGGTGTCTGAGATATTGTGCTGGCATTCAGTAGGTATTCTGTGAGGATTGTTCCACACGTATGTATTTTTGATGTATTTGTGAGAGAAGGCGAATTCCACATACTTCTGTTCTGCATCTTGCCTCTATATAATTTGTTTGCTTTTTTTCTTCTACTTCGGGAAATCAAATTACCAGTGCCTGAAGGAGACTGACCAGAGGCCCAAGGACACAGGAAATATCAAGGTCATTACACAAACATCAGCCCCACAGACCCCTAAAGCCCAGATCCTGAAGAAGCAAAAGAGGAGATAAACTGCCTCAAAAGGGACAGTAGTCATGTATACTCCCTGCAAGTGTACATCAAAGGGCTTGTTTCCACAGATGATGACAAGAGATGCTACAACGATTCTTTAAGTTTTCAATATAATGGAAAATAAACCGATTATATTGGCGCTGTAATTTATTTTCCCCGACCATCATTGAGGTTGGGTGCCTCTTCATATGTAAAATGATTGTTTTTGTTTCTTTTTCAGTGAGATTTAATTTCATAGGTTCCAAATATTTTTATTTGGTTGCTTCTATTTTTTCTCTTTACTGAGAGGTAATTTGAATATACTGTATATTTGTGGTGTCTTCTCCCACAGCATCCTTCCAAACCAATTACTGTCCACACAGTCACTAAAAAATTTGTCAAGAACTTGTTGTCACAGGTCATCCACCACTCAAGACACTTGATATGAGGGCCATCTGCTGTGCACAGCCTTACATCAAGAGCTCTGTACTGAGCTCTTTGCTCTCAACTTGTGGACCAGATAAAGGACAGGATGAGGATATCATTATTCCCTCACCTGCTGCACTCAAGCACATTGGTCACTGCACAAACGTCATTGCCAAGCTGACAGACAACAGGCCTCGGATCTTCTCCTATGGTTTTCCCTAGTTTGCCACCAAGACATTTGATCTGGACCATGTCACCATCACCTTACCCAGAGAAGTTTTTTTTTTTCTAAAATGAACCTGAAATACTGTATTTTTCTCCTTTTGTGTCCCGGGAGAAACAGCTCTAGTTTTCTAAGTCATAAGAAAAAGTTATAAATATGACATTTGGGGCAAGAGATAGAAAATCAACATTTTGGGGCTTCTCTACACCACCACCCTGCAAGTCACATGATCGGGCTTTAAATCCATCAGCTGACCCTTGTACCTCACTGAACAGCTTTAAATCAGCTCCATACCCTTTAATTTACCTGACCCTGTATGAACTCAGAATCTGCCCCTGAAACCTGCACCTTCAAAAGTCAGGAGCTTCACGTTGATCCCAGCACTGAACATAGCTCTGGGCATACAGGCTGTGATCACTGATGGTGCAACAGATAAGTAAATGAGACCCTTCTGCTGAGGTCAGGGGTGTGTAGACAGAAGGAAGAGGCTCGGATCTAAAGGGAAGAAAGAAGTTTGGGGAGAACTCTGGAGAGCCTGGGCACAGGGTGGAGTACAGGCAGCCATCAAAAATATCACTGGTTTTATATGCTCCATATTCACAACAGCCTGCCCTGTTTTCCAGGTTCAAACACTCACACAGGCCTGTAGCATGTAACCTGTCAGCCCAAGATTCAAACAAGATATTTCTGGGTCCAGAATCCTACCTCTGGTGAAAACAAAGGCAGTCATGGTGCAGAGAGCATTCCACAGTGTCTGGCCACTGTGCCATCTGACCAGGCTGTAAGTTCACAATCAGATATTGATGGCAGACATATGTCCCCTCTGTGAAGGGACCCAGTTTGGGCCAGAAAGTCAGAGGTGTCTGGTGCATCTAATCCTGTATCCACCAAGTGCGCAGCAGATTGATGGAAAGGGGCGAAAAGTATATTTTCTCTCAATTCATGTTAGTTTATCAAAAGAATAGAGTTTTGTCTTAGTTAAGCAGAATACTTTTAAATAGCGTAGACAGCTCAAAACTGCTGTTTAGGGAACTGAAAACCAAGTCAGCCATGAACAGTGATTTAAAATCCTTGGAAATCAGTCAGAGGTGAGGATTTGGTTTGGCATAGTGTTGAGTGCAGGAGTAAAGAAGCAGAGACATCACCTCCCAAAAGACACTGAAATCCCATGGCACCAATGGATCAGCTGCAGGGGCAGGGGTTTTGGGTGGAGGGTATTTCTCTCAAAATCTCCCAGGGCACTCACCCTTCCCTATGCCACCCCACTACTACATTCACTTTTCCTTTCTCAATTTCTGGAACCCCTGGGGCAGCACTTCTTAAGCTGGAGCCCCCAGGGACCACCTCTGCAGTCCAGATTTTTCATGGATCTTTACAAAGTCTCGACTGGAAGCCAGGTGGCAAGGCCCCCGGGTGTGCGGCTGGACCAGGAGTGCAGGGGAGAACTGGAGCATTAAAGCACAACGAATGATGAGAAAGAAAAATGAAGGAAACAATCCTATTTACCATCACATCAAAAGAAATAAATACCTAGGAACAAACCTACCTGAGGAGACAAAAAGAACCGTACTCCAAACACTATAAGATGCTGATTAAAGAAATTAAAAATGACACAAACAGGTGGAATGATACACTATATTCTTGGACTGAAAGAATCAATATTGTTAAAATGATCATGTAACTGAAGACAATCCACAGATTAAATGCAATCCCTATCAAATGACCAATGGCATATTTCACAGAACTAGAACAAAAACAATTTAAGTTTGTATGAAAACACAAAGACCCCTAGTAGCCACACTAACCTTAAGAAAGGAAAATGGAGCTGGAGGTATCAGACTTCCTGCCTTCTAGGCATAACAAAGTTACAGTCCTGAAGACAACAGGGTACTGGCACAAAGCAGAAATATAGATCAATGAGCAGGAAAGAAAGCCCAGAAGTAAACCCAATCACCTATGGTCAATTAATCTATCACAACAGAGGCAAGAATATACAATGGAGAAAAGACAGCCTCTTCAATAAGTGGTGCTGGGAAAAATGGAGAGCTGCATGTAAAAGAATGAAATTAGAACACTCCCTAACACCATACACAAAAATAAACTCAAAATGGATTAAAGACCTAAACGTAAAGCCAGACATTATAAAACTCTTAGAGGAAAACATAGGCAGAACACTCTATGACATAAATCACAGCAAGATCCATTTTGACCCACCTCCTAGAGAAATGGAAATAAAAACAAAAATACAAATGGGACCTAATGAAACTTAAAACCTTTGGCACAGCAAAGGAAACCATAAACAAAACGAAAAGACAACTCTCAGAATGGGAGAATATATTTGCAAACGAAGCAACTGACAAAGCGTTAATCTCCAAAATATAAAAGCAGCTCATGCAGCTCAAATCACACACAACGCAATCCAAAAATGGACAGAAGACCTGGATAGACATTTCTCCAAAGAGGATATACAGATTGCCAACAAACACATGAAAGGATGCTCAACATCACTAATCATTAGAGAAATGCAAATCAAAACTACAATGAGGTATCACCTCACACCGGTCAGAATGGCTATCATCAAAAAATCTACAAAAAATAAATGCTGGAAAGGGTGTGGAGAAAAGGCAACCCTTTTGCACTGTTGGTGGGAATGTAAATTGATACAGCCTCTATGGAGAACAGTAAGGAGGTTCCTTAGAAAACTAAAAATAGAACTACCATAGGACCCAGCAATCCCACTACTGGGTATATACCCTGAGAAAACCATAATTCAAAAAGAGTCATGTACCACCATGTTCATTGCAGCACTATTTACAATAGCAAGGACATGGAAACAACCTAAGTGTCCATCATCGGATGAATGGATAAAGAAGATGTGGCACATATATACAATGGACTATTACTCAGCCATAGAAAGAAGCGAAATTGAGTTATTTGTAGTGAGGTGGATGGACCTAGCGTCTGTCCTACAGAGTGAAGTAAGTCAGAAAGAGAAAAACCAATACTGTATGGTGAGACATATATATGGAATCTAAAAACAAAAAAAAGGTTCTGATGAACCTAGGGGCAAGACAGGAATAAAGACACAGACATACAGAATGGACTTGAGCACAAGGGGTGGGGGAAGGGTAACCTGAGACAAAGTGAGAGAGTAGCACTGACATGTATACACTAGCAAATGTAAAATAGTTAGCTAGTGGGAAGCAGCCGCATAGCACAGGAGATCAGCTTGGTGCTTTGTGACCACCTAGATGGGTGGGATAGGGAGGGTGGAAGGGGGACACACGAGGGAGGTGATATGGGGATATATGTATAAGTACAGCTGATTCACCTCATTATACAGCAGAAACTAACACAACATTGTAAAGCAATTATGGTCCAATAAAGATGTTAAAAAATAATTAATTTTAAAAAAGAAACAAAGGATACATGCACCCCAATGTTCACTGCAGCACTATTTACAATAGCCAAGACATCGAAGCAACGTGAATGTCCATTGACAGAAAAATGGACAAAGAAGATGCGGTACACTACTCAGACATAAGAAAATGAAATAATGCCACTTGCAGCAACATGGATTGACCTAGAGATAAACATACTATGTAAAGTAAGTCAGACAGAGAATGACAAATACCATATGATATCACTGGTATGTTGAACCTAAAAAAAATGATATACATGAACTTATTTACAAAATAGAAACCAACTCACAGATAAAGAAAACAAAGTTATGGTTATCAATGGGGAAAGGTGGGGGGGAGGAATATAGTATACTAACTATACTTCAATAAAAAATATAAACAATAAATTGCATTAAAAAGTTATATGAGTGCAAGGATAGCTTGGAAAAGGAGTAATTTTTCACTGCAGAAGATTTGCTTTAACATTATATTTTAACTGGTGATCTCTGTTGTAATGCACCATGTTTCAGAATGTTATTGATAATTTGTTAATTAAATCTCAATTATTTTTTTAAGTATAATACACTCCACGATTGACTGTTTCACCAGGCTGTACGCATTGCTCGAGAATTCATTCATTTTTCATAACCAAAGTTTTATACCATTTGAACAGCATCCCCCGTATCCCCCACTGAAACTTCCTGACAATTGAAATTCTGGTCTATACGTTACACCAAGTGGACGTAACAGGCATATATAGAACATTTCACACAACAGCCTGTTCTCATGGAACATACTCCAGGATAGGTCATATCATAAAACACAAATACGTCTTAGTAAATTTAAGAAGATCAAAATCATATCAACTGTCTGGACACAATGATATAGAACTAGAAATCAACAAGAGTCTATGTGGAAAATCTACAAAAATGTGGATACTAAACAGTACACTTCCGAAAAATCAATGGGTCAAAAAAGAAATCAAAAGTGAATTAAGGGCTTCCCTGGTGGCGCAGTGGTTGAGAGTCTGCCTGCCAATGCAGGGGACACGGGTTCGTGCCCCGGTCCTGGAAGATCCCACATGCCACAGAGCAGCTGGGCCTGTGAGCCGTAGCCGCTGAGCCTGTGCGTCCGGAGCCTGTGCTCCGCAACGAGAGAGGCCACAACAGTGAGAGGCCCGTGTACCGCAAAAAAAAAAAAAGGGGGAATTAAAAGGACTTCCGTGGTGGCGCGTTGCTTAAGAATCTGCCTGCCAATGCTGCGGACACAGGTTCGAGCCCTGGTCCGGGAAGATCCCACATGATGCGGAGCAGCTAAGCCCATGCGCCACAACTACTGAAGCCCACGCACCTAGAGCCCATGCTCCACAACAAGAGAAGCCACTGCCATGAGAAGCCCGCGCACCGCAATGAAGAGTAGTCCCTGCTCACGACAACTAGAGAAAGCCTGTATGCAGCAACAAAGACCAAACACAGCCAAAATTAAATAAATAAAATAAATAATTTTTTTAAAAAGTGAATTAAAAAAAAAACCCTCGAAAGAAATGAAAATGGAAACACAATCTACTGAAAACTATGGGATGCTGCAAAAGCAGTTCAGAGAGGAAAGTTTACAGCCATAAGTGCATATGACAAGATATTAGAAAGCACCTAAATAATCTAACTCTACACTTCAAGGAACTAGAAACAGAAGAAATGTATCCCAAAGTTAGCAGAGGGAGGGATGCAATAAAGACTAGAGTGGAGGGGCTTCCCTGGTGGCGCAGTGGTTGAGAATCTGCCTGCTAATGCAGGGGACACGGGTTCGCGCCCAGGTCTGGGATGATCCCACATGCCGCGGAGCAACTAGGCCCATGAGCCACAACTACTGAGCCTGCGCATCTGGAGCCTGTGCTCCACAACAAGAGAGGCCGCCATAGTAAAGGCCTGCGTACCGCGATGAAGAGTGGCCCCCGCTTGCCACAACTAGAGAAAGCCCTCGCACAGAAACAAAGATGCAACACAGCAAAAATAAATTAATTAATAAACTCCTACCCCAACATCTTAAAAAAAAAGACTAGACTGGAAATAAATAAAATAGATAAAAGAAAATCAATAGAAAGGATCAATGAAATAAAAGCTGGATTTTCAAAACCATAAAATTCACAAACTTTCAGCTAGGTTAGGCAAAAAGAGAGAAGACAAAATCAGAAATGAAAGAGGAGACATTACCACTGATACGACAGAAATACAGGATCATAAGAGACTACTATGAACAAATATATGCCAACAAATTAGATATCCTAGAAGAAACCGGTAACTCCTAGAAACACACTACCTACCGAGACTGAATCAGGAAGAAATAGAAAATCTAAACAGACCAATAACAAGGGATTGAATCAGTAATAAAAAAACTCCTAACACAGAAAACGGAAGGACCAGATGACTTTATGGTAAATTCTACCAAGCCAATGAAGAAAAATTAACACCAGTAATAACTCTTCCAAAAAATTGAAGAGAAATGAATACTTCTAAACTTGTTCTATGAGGCCAGCATTTCCAAAACACCAAAGTCAAATAAAGACTCTGTAAGAAAAGAAAAGTACAGGTCAATAAAACTGATTAACATAGATGCAAAAATTCTGAACAAAATATTAACAAATCAACTTCAACAATACATTAAGAGGAGCATACACTGTGACCAAGTGGGATTTATCGCTGGGATGTAAGAATGTTTCAACATACACAAATGAATATGCGAGATACATCACATTAAAAGAGTAAAAATAAAAAACACATGATCATTTCAATACATGCAGAAAAAGCAATGGACAAAATGCTATCATTTTATGATTAAAAACTCTGAACAGATTAAGAATGGGGGGAATGTACCTCAACATAATTAAGGCCATATGTAACAAGCCCATAGCTAACATCATAGTCGTTGGTAAAAAGGTAAAAGCTATTTTTCTAAGGTCAAGAACAAGATAGTGATGCACACTTAATCACTCTTATTCAATATAGTACTGGCAGTGTTAGCTGGAGCAATTAGGCAGGACAAAGAAAAGTGTCCAAATAGGAAAGGGAGAACTAAAATTATCATTATTTGAAGAGGGTATGATTTTGTATATAAAAAATCCCAAGGAATTCACCAAAAAGTTGTAACTGATCAACAAAGTATGTAAAATTGCAGTATATAAAATCAACATACATCATCAGTTGTATTTCTATACACAGATAGTAAAGCATCTGAAAAAAGAAAACAATCTAATTGACAATAGCATCAAAAATACTAAAATATTTAGAAATAAATTTGACAAAGTTGTTGAAAAGTCTCTACATTGAACACTGTAAGACATTGATAAAATAAATTGAAGTCACTAAAAAATGAAAAGGTCTCCTATGTTCATAGATTGGAGGGATTTCTAAGATCAAAAGTCCTTAACACCATCTGTAGATTCTAACAATATCTCTCAAAAATCCAATGACATTCTCCACAGAAATAAAAAAATCAATTCTAAATTTTATATGGAACCAGAGAAAATCTGAATAGCCAATACAGTCCTGAGAAAGAAGAACAAAACCTGAGGCATCACAGTTCCTAATTTTAAACTATACTACAATCTATATTAATTAAAACAGTACAGTGATGGCATCAAAATAGACATCTAGATGAATGCAACAGAACAGAGAGCCCAGAATTAAACCCCTAGATATAAGGTTAACTAATTTTTGACAAGGTAGGCAAGAACAACCATAGAGAAATAATAGTGTCTTCAATAAATGGTGTTAGAAAACCTGGATAGGCACAAGCAAAACAGAAATTTGAACCCCTGTCTATGTCAGTCACAAGAATTAACTCAAGATAGGTGAAAGACTTGAACCTAAGAACTGATACCATAAAAGTCTTAAAAGAAAGCATAAAAAACTCTTCCACATTGGTTTTGATGATTATTCTTTTAATATGATGCTAAAAGCACAAACAACAAAAGGAGAAATCCACAACCAAGAAGAAATCAAACTTAAAACTTCTAGGACCTTCCCTGGTGATCCAGTGGTAGAAAATCTGCCTTACAATGCAGGTGATGTGGGTTTGACCTCTGGTAGGGGAACTAAGATCCCACACGCCGCAGGGAAACTAATCCCGTGCGTCACAACTACTCAGCTCGCCCGCCTCAATTAGAGAGCCTGCGTGCCACAAACTACAGAGCCCACGCACCGTGGATCCTGCGCACCACAACTACAGAGAGAGAAAAAAATAAAAACCCACACACCACAGCTAGAGAGAAGCCTGCACACCACAATGAACAGCCCGCATGCTGCAACTAAGACCCAACGCAGCCAAATAAAATAAATAAAATGCATGAATAAATAATGAAGCTTTAAAAAAAAAGCTACTGTACAACAATATAGACAATCAACAAAATGAAAAGTAAACCTACCAAATGGGAAAAAAAATGCAAACCATAGGCTGGATAAGGGGCCTGTAATCAAAATACATTTTTTAAAAAACTCATAAAAGGCCACAAGAAATCAAACAATCCAATGTATGAATGGGCAAAGGAAACATTATTTTTCCAAAAAAAAAATATAGATGGCCAATAAGTATACAAAAATGGCCTCAACACGACTAATCATCAGTACAATGCACATAAAAACCACAATGAGATATTATCTCACATCTGTTAGAATGGCTATCATGAAAAAGACGAGAAAATAAGCGTTGGTGATGATGTTGGCAGAAGAGAACACTTGTGAACTGTTAGTGGGGGTATAATTTCACAACAACTATGGAAAACAATATGACGGTTGCTCAGAAAAGTTAAAAACAGATCTGTTACATTATCCAGCAATTCCATTTCTGGGTATTTATCCAAAAAAAAAAAAAGCACTTACTTGAAAAGAAATATGCACCCCATATTTCTTGCAGCATTATCCACAATAGCCAATATATGGAATCAACCTAAGTTCTTATCAAAAGATGAATGGATAAGAAAGATATGATATCTATATCTATATACTTATCTATATTCACATACACACAATGGATATTATTTAGCCATTAGAAAGAAGGAAATTCTACCATTTTTCACATTGATGTACCTGGGGTAAATTATGCTGATATAAGTCAAAAAGAGAAAGACAAATACTATGTGATATCCTTTATATACAGAAATAAAAAGAAGCCATACTTATAAAAATAAAGAGTAGAATGTTGGTCACGAGGGGCTGGGGTATGGGGAATAGGAGAGATGTTGTTTAAGGATACAAACTTTTAACTAATAGTAAATAATTCCTAAAGATCTGATGCACATGATAGTCAATATAGACCATGGTATTGTATTATAATCATCAAACTTGCTAAGAGACTAGATCTTAATTTTTCTCTCCATAATAAAGAAATAATAATTATGTGACATGATAGGGGTGATAGCTACTGCTACAATGGCAAAGCATAACATTTAAATGTAGCAAAGCACCATTAAATTCAAGTAATATTTTATGTTAAATATAAGAAAAAAGAAATGCAATAAGCATAATCAATATACAAACAGATCAAGCAAAATAAATTTTCTGTAAGTCAGAAGACAGTAAGTTGAATATATCCACTCAGAGGAGAACAAAGAAAAAAATAATGAAGAAGGATTTTGTGATCTATAGGATACCATCAGAAGAAACTTTCTGTGAATTATGGAGTCTTAAAAGGAAAAGATATAGAGAGAAGGCTTAATTAAAGAAATAATTGCTGAGAACTTTCATAATCAGGGGAGAGATTTGGATATCCAAGTTCATGAAGCTCATAGGGCACCAAACTAAAAAAAAAAAAGAAAAACATTCCCCAAAACACATTATAGTAAAACTGTCAACAATCAAAAACAAAGAATCTGAAAAGCAGCAACAGGAGAGAAGCTTATAACTTACAGGAGAAACCTCATAAGGTTATCAGTTGATTTCTCAGCAGAAACCTCACAGGCCAGGAGAGAGGGGGATAATACATTCGAATTACTCAATGAAAAAAAAAAAACTGCCAACAAAGAATATCCTCTCCATCATAATTGTCCTTAAATGAAGAGATTAAAAACTCTCCCAAAAAGCTGAGAGAGTTCATAATCACTATATCTGTGTTAAAACAATTCTAAAAGAGTTCCTCAAGCTACAATAAAAGTAAACTAAATAGTACCCTGAAAACATATGAGAATACACAAGACTTGTAAACATAAGTATATAGTTAAGGTAAGAATACTTTTAATAATGTGATATGGTGGTGTGCTACCTGGTTAACTTTAATATAAAGGTTAAAGTACGTGATTATTAAAATAACTGCAGCTATAATAATTTGAATGTATAAACAATATACAAAGAGGTAAGTTGTAACACCATATACAAAAATTCATGGAGGGGAGTAAAAGTGTAATTTTGTGTTTGTGTCATGGAATTATATTATTATCAACATAAAATAGCCTGTTAAATCTGTAAGATGTTTTCTGTACACCTCATGGAACCACAGAGCAAAAATCTTATAGTAGATTCAGAAAATATAAAGAGAAGGGAATCATAACATAGCACTACAGAATATCACTAATTCACAAAGAAAGGCAGCAACAGTGGAAGGAACAAGAAACAATAAAAAATCCAGAAAAGAATAAGATGGCATTGGTAAGTCCTTAACTGTAAGTAATTACTGTAAACATAAATGTATTAAATTCTTTAGTCAAAAGTCAGGGTGGCTAGACAGATAAAAATACAAGAGCGAACTATATGCTGGCTATCAGAGACTCACTTCAGAGTTAAAAACACAAATAAGCTCAAATTGAAGCTCTGGTACAAGATATTCCATACAAGTGGAAACCAAAAGAAAGCAGTGGTGGCTAGAGTATACCAGACAAAATAGACTTAAGCCTAAAGCTGCAACAAGGAAAAATAAATAAGGTCATTATATAATGATAATGCTTTCAATTTATCAAGACAAAAATCAAAAATAAATATGCACCCAACAGTGGAGGATCTTAATATATTAAGCAAACACTAACAGATTTGAAGAGACAAATAGACAATACTAAAAAAAAGTGTAGAGATGTTTAATACCCAACTTTCAACAATGAATAGGTCATCCAAAAAGAAAATCAATACGGAAGTACCGAACCTGAGCTGTATATTAGACCAAATGGACTGAACAGACAAAAACAGAACAGTCCATCCAACAGCAGCAGAATACATATTCTTCTCAAGTACACATTGAACATTCTCCAGGACAGATCATGTGGTGGGTCACTAAACAAGGCTTCATAAATTTAAGAAGACTGACATCATAGTATTTTTTCAACCATAATGGTAAGAAACCAGAAATGAACAGGACAGAATCTGAGAAATTTACAAATATATAGAAATTAAACAACATGATCCTAAATAATCAATGGACCAAAGAAAAAAAATAAAAAGACCAGGGGCTTCCGTGGTAACGCAGTGGTTAAGAATCTGCCTGCCAATGCAAGGGACACGGGTTCCAGCTCTGGCCTGGGAAGATCACACATGCCGTGGAGCAACTAAGCCCGAGAGCCAAACTATTGAGCCTGTGCTCAAGAGCCCACAAGCCACAACTACTGAAGCCCATGTGCCTAGAGCCCGTGCTCTGCAATAAGAGAAGCCACCACAATGAGAAGCCTGCACACTGCAACAAAGAATAGCCCCCACTCACGGCAACTAGAGAAAGCCCGCGCACAGCAAAGATGACCCAACACAGCCAAAAATAAAAACAAATAAATAAATTTATTTTAAAAATAAATAAAAAGACTGAATCATGAAGAAATCAAACAATCTGAACAGACCAAATTACTATTAAAGAGATTGCATCAGTTCTTAAAAACCTTCCAACAAAAAGATACTAAGACTAGGGCTTCCCTGGTGACGCAGTGGTTGGGAGTCCGCCTGCCGATGCAGGGGACGCGGGTTCGTGCCCCGGTCCGGGAGGATCCTGCATGCCACGGAGTGGCTGGGCCTGTGAGCCATGGCCGCTGGGCCTGCGCGTCCGGAGCCTGTGCTCTGCAACGGGAGAGGCCACAACAGTGAGAGGCCCGCACACCGCAAAAAAAAAAAAAAAAAAGATACTAAGACTAGATGGATTCACAGGTGAATTCTAACAAACCTTTAAAGAAGAATTAATACGAACCATTTTTAATTGGGTAAATCATATAAATCTATTTGTGGATGATACACTTTGTATATTATAAATACGCTAGGGAAGAAATACACACAATGATATAAAATTAGTTAGCGCTATTGGTTCTTAATCTCTGACTTCTTTGAAAAATTATTTATCATTTGAGTTGAGCTTTATTTCATAAATTAAACACAGTTGAGCATACATTAATAATGAGATTCTTGTAAACTTTTTTGAAAATACAAAGAAGTGATAAAGAAGAGTATGTCTGTTACCTGAGTATGGAGTACAATGGAAACTTACAAGAACAAGGCTTGACCAATTACAACCTCCACTTGAAAAGCCAATATCTTTAATAAACAAAGGTGACAATATTCATTTTCCAAAGAAAACTACAAGCAAAAAAAAAAAAAAAAACAGAAAAACAAAACTCAGAAGAAATGGGATTTTCCAGATTTACCTTGATGGTTTATGCATATTTTCTCAGTGAATCACACCAGACATTGACTAAAGATAAAATATATGAACTTCATAGTGGAGGAATCTTGCAGAAAGCACCTGAACCAGTGAACATCAGGTGTAATGGGACAAATGATTATCAGGTGACTGAAGCTCACAAGAAACATGATCACTACTGTGATATTCTGGGTGAAAATACGTAAGAAAATCATAATCTGAAACTATCATGAAAAAAATGTCAGTTTTATGGAAATTTCAGTCCACATATACCTCCCATGTTCCCTGACTGTTACCCTGTATTTAAATAGTCTTTCTTATCAATATACAGAGCAAATCTCTCCTAATTACTTTTTCTCCCAGGACCTTGAGTTATCTGGGCCAGTAATGCCATCACACTTAAAAGAGCATTTTCTTAATCCTGCTGTGATAAGCTGACGTTTCTGTTGTATTCAAATGTACATTAATCATTCCACTTTCCCTTTTTCACTAATATCCAGCATCTGAAATTATGCCGTAGGGAATTTTGGATATTACTGCCTTCCCATGTTGATCTTTCACAAAAAGAATAATTTCAATAGTTGAATGTCATTTATTCAGTCAGAATTCTCCATGCTGTGTAGGAAGCCTGGATGCAGACAATGGGGAAAAGGCTCTGGATCACAGGGGAGAGGTATTCTAAAGAGTGGACTTTGACTATCATAAGAAGGAAAAAAAAAAGTAGTTGAAAACAACTTTGCAAGGCAGGAACATCAGAAGTAGAAAATTAAAGTTTTGTAGGTTCGCAATCCATGAAATTTCAGGAGGAAAAGCAGACACAGCCTCTGACCCAGGACAGGACAGTCACCTGAGAAGCTGCCATTCCCTCCTCATCTTCTTCCTGCTCTGGTCGTTTGCTCATGGACATTATGTTGAGCAACCACATCAGCATGTCGAGAATATGCCTTCAGCACAATCAGCACAGCTCCTTCACCTGTTCCCACAACAGCCACAGACAAAAGGACCTTGAAATGCTGAAATGCCAACCTCTTGAAAAAGAGACATTCAGGAACGATGAGCCCCTGAAGAGACCAAACTGTGAGCTTTTTCTTTCCTATCTACACATACTCTTCCCTCACGCAGATGCCCCCAAACTCTGCTACAGCACAGAGTAAGTGGACTATAATGCCCTGCCTCTTCCAGACCCATGTAGAGCAGACACCAATGCCTCCCCAAAGGAAGAAGGACCAAAGACTGGAAGCAACTCTCACCGATTACCCAGCAGCCCTCGGGCTTAAACCTGGTCTCACCTTAGAATCACCTGGAGTTAAAACAACATGGATGCTCCCACCCAGATAAATAGACAGACTCTGTGGGGAGGGCAGAGATGATGTTATTTCTAAATACTCATCATGTAGTACTAATGGGAAACTGCACGGGAACCACGTAGCAAACATTTCTTCTGCAGCTTCAAAGTGCATACAAATTTGGGGGGAATCAGGGTCCCACTCTAAGTTATGATCCTCCTGTAGGGCTCATGAAACAGCATCTTTAACAAGTTTTTTGTTGGAGCAGATGTTACTTCCTCAGACCCGTATTCAACAGCACTGAGCTAGAGGCATCAGCCATAGCAAGCCTGAGACCACTGCATAGCATGAAGGTTTGGGGTAAGAACTTCCAGAAGTGCAGGTTCCCTGGGCCTGATTCCTAGGGCTGAGTTCCTCTGGGAATGGGTGTGCCCTTGCTGTTGCCTAGGGTAGATGCTGCTGTGTTGGTGGACATCACGTGGTGGGTTTAGGGATGAGTGAGGGGTCACCCTTAGAAATCTACCCAAAGGTACCCTTAGTCCTCAGGTCTTCTAGCCCCCTCTCCTCTCAGGGCCCACTTGACCCACAGGACTTCCCGGGGGGCAGAGCATGACCACCAGTCCTCAGGTGAGCTGAGACTCCATACCCCAAAAGATGCAGAGCACAAAGTTGTTTACATCACAGATTTGTTTGAAAATAAACCGAAGGCAGTGATGGAGGGTGGATTAACATTTTAGGTTGGGAATGGACAGAAACCTCTGAAGATAATGCCGTGGATGTACATCTGGTGATTAACCAAAAAAAAGTGATCTATATTAAGTAATAAAGCACATTATAAATGAATCAACAGATCAGAATAATTTGTTTATTGTGTGTGTTATAAATTGTAGTGTCACAGTTTGTTCTCCCGACCCCCACTTTATATTTTCTCACATCTTTAAAGTGCATTAATTAAATAAAAATTAGAGAAAAGCATACCTACTTTTTCAAATATTCTTTGAGAATACTGAATCATTTAAAATTTTTATTTTATTCTTTTTTAAAAAATTAAATTTTTATACAATTTAAAAAGTTTAGCCAGGTCATGGAAGCAACCTTAATGGCCATCGACAGACGAACGGATAAAGAAGATGTGGTATATATATACCATGGAATATTACTCAGGCATAAAAAGGAACGAAATTGGGTCATTTGTCGACACGTGGATGGATTTAGAGACTGTCATACAGAGTGAAGTAAGTCAGAAAGAGAAAAAAACAAATATCGTATATTAACACATATATGTGGAACCTTGAAAGTGGTACAGATGAACCTGTTTGCAGAGCAGAAATTGAGACAGAGAAGTAGAGAACAAACGTATGGACACCAAGGGGGGAAAGCGGCAGGGGGTGGTGGTGGTGGTGGTGGGATGAATTGGGAGATTGGGATTGACGTGTATACACTGATGTGTATAAAATGGATGACTAATAATAAATAAATAAATAAATAAACATTTAAAAAAATAGAATTCAGGGCTTCCCTGGTGGCACAGTGGTTGGGAGTCCGCCTGCCAATGTGGGGGACGCGGGTTCATGCCCCGGTCTGGGAGGATCCCACGTGCCACAGAGCTGCTGGGCCCGTGAGCCATGGCCGCTGGGCCTGCGCATCCAGAGCCTGTGCTCTGCAGCGGGAGAGGCCACAGCAGTGAGAGGCCCGCGTACTGCAAAAAAAAATAGAATTCAGAGGGGGGAGGGATAGTCAGGGAGTTTGGGATTGACATGTACACACTGCTATATTTAAAATGGATAACCAAGAAGGACCTACTGTATAGCACAGGGAACCCTGCTCAATAAAAAAAAAAGTAAAATAAATAAATAAAATTTTATACAATTTAAAAAGTTTACTTTTCATTTAGTTATTATAAAATATTGGTTATTTTCCCTGTTTTGTAAAATACATCCCCACCCACAGCCAATATTTGTACCTCCCACTTCCCAACCCCTATATTGCTCCTCCATGCTCCCCAGTGGTAACCACTACTTTGTTCTATACATCTGTGAGTTTGCTTTTTTGTTATATTTACTGATTTGTTGTACTTTTTAGATTCCACATGTATTTGATGTCACACAGTACTTGCCTTTCTCTGTCTGACTTATTTCACTTAGCATAATGCCCTCCAACTCCACCCATGTTGCTGAAAATGGAAAAATTTTATGTTTTTTATAGCTGAGTAGGATGGCATTGTGTGTATATATATCACATCGTCTTTATCCATTCATCTGTTGATGAACACTTAGCTTGCTTCCATATCTTGGCAGTTGTAAAAAATGCCGCAATGAACATTGAGGTGCAGTATATTTTTGAATTAGTGTTTTGGGGTTGTTTTTGTTATCCACCCAAGAGTGGAATCGCTGGGTCATACGGTAGTTCTATTTTTAGTTGTGGAATCTTTTAATATATGCCAATAAGTGTTTCATGCTCCACTTACCAATGTAAATATTTAAATTTTAAGTGATTATTTATAAAGCCATTTAGGTTCATAGCAAAAGTGAAAACATGACGGAGATTTCCCATATGCTTCCTGCTCCCACACAGGTATAGGCCCCTCATGCCCAACACCCCACAAAAGAGTGGTACATTTGTACTGTCAATGGATCTACACTGATACACCATACTTGTTCAAAGACCATAGTTTACCTTATGGTTCTTCCTTAGTGATGTACATTCTGTGGGATTGGACAAATGCATAATGACAAGAATCCATCATTATATCAATAGTATTACACAGATTATTTTAATTATCCTGAGAATTCTCTAGACTTAACCTATTCATTGCTCCATCTCTGCCACCCTGGGCAACCCTGACCTTTTAACTGTCTTATACATACGTCTTTAACATAATATCATATCTTTGGCATCATATATCTTGTACCATTTTCATACTGGTTTCCTTCACCTTGTAATATGCATTTAAGAATTCCAGCCACTGTGGGAAAGAGTTTGGAGATTCCTTAAAAAACTAAAAGCTACCATATGATCCAGCAATTCCACTACTTGATATAAATCTGAAAAAAACAAAAACACTAATTTGAAAAGATACTTACACCCCTATGTTGATAGCAACACTATTTACAGTAGCCAAGACACTGAAAAAATCCAGGTTACCATCAACAGACTATTGACTTTAAGAAGATGTAGTAGGGACTTCCCTGCTGGCACAGTGGTTGAGAATCCACCTGCCAATGCAGGAGACACGGGTTCGAGCCCTGGTCTGAGAAGATCCCACATGCCGCAGGGCAACTGGGCCCATGAGCCACAACCACTGGGCCTGCATGCCACGACTGCTGAGGCCCACGTACATAGAGCCCCTGCTCCACAACAAGAGAAGCCACCGCAAGGAGAAGACCTCACACCATGACAAAGAGTGGCCCCCTCTTGCCGCAACTAGGGAAAGTCCGCGCGCAGCCACGAAGACACAACACAGCCAGAAATTAATTAATTAATTATTGTTTTAAAAAAGATGTGGTGTATGTACCTGTATAATGGAATATTACTCAGCCATAAAAAAGAATAAAACAATGCTACTTAAAGCAACATGGATGGACCTAGAGAGCATTACGCTTAATGAAATAAGACAGAGAAAGACAAGTGCTATATGATCACTTATAGGTGGAATCTAAAAAAATACATAAATTTATATACAAAAGAGAAACACACTCACAGACATAGAAAAAAACTTATGGTTACCAAAGGGAAAGGGAGGGGAAGAGGAACAAATTAGGGTATGGAATTAACATATACAAACTATTATACATAACATAGATAAGCAACAAGGATTTACTGTATAGCACAGGGAATTTTATTCAGTATCTTGTAATAACCTATAATGGAATGGAATCTGCAAAAAAAAATCAGTATGCTGTACAACAGAAACTAACATTATTTTAAATCATTTATACTTCAAAAGAGAAAAAAAGAATTTGCCATATACTTTTATGGCTTGATAGCTTTCTTTTTTAGTGCTGAATATTATTCCATTCCCAGAATACACTAGAGTATATTTTTCCATTCATCTACCGAAGGACACCTTGGTTTCATTCACATTTTGGCAATATTGAATAAAGGTGCTAAAAATATCCATATGCAGATTTTGTATGGACAAATGTTTTTAACTCCTTTCAGTATACATCCATGAGAACACTTTCTGGATTGTAGAGTATGTTCAATGTTGTAGAAAGTATCAATCTGTATTCCAAAGTAGCTCTATTATTTTTCATTTCCACCAGCAACGAACGATAGTTCCTATTGCTCCACATCCTCTACAGCATTTGTTGCTGCCATTGTTCCACATTTTGGCCAGTCTAAGAGTTACATAGTGGTATATCATTGTATTTTTAATTTGCATTTTAATGACAGCATGTAATCTGGATTATTCTTCCATATACTTACATGGAAAGTGTCTGTGTTCTCTGGTGAGGTGGCTGTAAATTGTGTTGGTCCACTTTTTAACTGAGCTGCTTTTCTTATTATTTTTCTACACAATCTGTATTTTATTTCTTTTCTTGCCTTATTGCATGAGCAAGGGACATCCTTGATTTTTAACTGAATTTAGTGGGAAAGTTTCATGTTTCTTACCACTAAGCACGATGTGAGGTGAAAGTTTTTGTAGATTTTTGTTATCAACTTGAGAAAACTCCTATTTATTTCTATTTTACTGAGAGTTTTCATGAAGAATGAGTGTTGGATTTTTCTAAAAAGTCTTCTGCATCTATTGATATGATAATATAGTTTTCTTCTTTAGGTTGTTAATATGATGGCTGTAATTATTTGATTTTAGAATGTGGAACAGGCCTTGCATAACTGGGATAAATCCTTCTCATTCATGGTATACAAGTCTGTCAAAATATTGTTGGATTTAATTCATTAATATTTTTTGAGGATATTTGCATCTATGTTCTGGAGACATATTGGTCAGTAGTTTTCTTTACAATTCATATTTTTGTCCCAGTTCCCACGTTGTGTTTTTGGTGTCAGACATTCATTTGAGGAAATTTTCAGTCATTTAAAAAATATTTTCTGTTTTCTATCTTTATTCTTCTCTTGCCATACCCATTATGTATATGTCATAGCATTTTTACCTGTTCCACAATTATTGATTATAGGTTCTGTTGGTTTCTTTCCAGCCCATTTTCTCTTTTGTTTTGAGATTTGAAGGTTTCTCTTGATAGGTATTCAAGCTCAGGGTTATTTATCCTCAGCCAGCTCTATGGCTGCTAAAATGAAATATCAGAGACTTGGTAGTTTATAAAGAACAGAATATTTTATTCTCATAATGGCTCAGGCCCTGAAACTGTCAATAACTAAGGCCCTGATGCTATCACTAAGTCCTGACACTGTCCCTAACTAAGGCCCTGACAATGTCCCTAACTAACAACTGTATTGTCTCTTACTAGGGGTCTCAAGTTTTCTCTAACAGAGGCCCTGATGCTGTCCCTAACTAAGGCCCTGAAGCTGCCCCTAACTAATGTCCTGACAATTGCCCTACCTAACACTCTGAGGCTGGTCCTATTAGTGTCCAGACAGTGTCCCTAACTGAGGCCCTGACACTCTTCCTAAGTAAGGACTTGATGCAATGTCTACATAAGGCACTAACATTATCTGTAACTAATTACCTGACTCTTTCCCTAACTAACAACCTAACTTTGTCCCCAACTAACGCCCTGACACTAGTCCTAAGGCCCTGAAAATGTCCCTAAGTAACAGCCTGAACTGTGTCTAATTAAGTCCCTCAAGTTATCTCTAACTGAAGCCTTGACATCCTCCCTAGCCAAGCCCCTGATGCCATCCCAAGCTAATGGCCTGAGCTATAACTTATGAAGACCCAAACCCTGTCCCTAAGACCTTGACACTCTCCCTAACTTGGGCCCTGACGCTTTCCCTCATAGGTTAGTCTGTCACTAAATAACACCCTGATCCTGTCCATTAGTAAAGCCCTGAATATGTCCCTAAGAAAGTCTCTGAAGTGTCCCTAACTAACGGCCTGAACTGTCTCTTACTAAGGCCCTCAAGTTATTTCTGAGGTTCTGACAACACTGTCCCTAACTAAGGCCCTGTTGCTGGCCCTAACTAACGTCCTGATGCTGAACCTAATTGAGGCCCTGATGCTCTTCCTAACTAAGGCCTTGATGCTGATTCTACCTGAGGCCCTAAAACTGCCTGTAACTAATGACCTGATTCATTCCCTAACTAACACCCTAATTTTGTCCCTCATTAATGCCCTGACACTGGTCGACAGAACAGCCCTGATGCTGACCCAGTCTAAGGCCTTGATGATGTCCCTAACAGCCTTAGATGCCCTCACTGATGATGTCTCTACCTAAGGCACTAACACTGTCTGTAATAATGCCCCAACCCTTTCCCTAACACTGTGATGCTGTCCCTAATAGCCTCATATATCTCTCAATAATGCCCTGATGCTGTCTATAACTAAGGCCCTGAATATGCCCCTAAGTAAGTCTCTGACCCTGTCCCTAAGGCCCTGATGCACTCTCTATCTGAGGCACTGACACTGTCTATAATACTGGTTCGACTCCTTCCCTAACTAACACCCTGATGCTTTCCCTAACTGAGGCTCTGAAGATGTCCCTAAGTAACAGCCTGAACTGTGTCTAATTAAGGCCCGCAGATTATCTCTAACTGAAGCCTTGACATTCTCCCTAACAAAGCCCCTGACGCTGTCTCAAGCTAATGGTCTGAACTATAACTTACATAGTCCCTAACCCTGTCCCTAAGACCATGATGCTCTCCCTAACTTAGGCCCTAATGCTGTCCCTCAGAGCCTAAGTGGTCACTAAATAATGTCCTGATCCTGTCCATTACTAAGGTCCTAAATATGTCCCTAAAAAAGTCTGTGAGGTGTCTCTAACTAACAGCCTGAACTGTCTCTTACTAAGGCCCTCAAGTTTTCTCTGAGGTCCTGACACTGTCCCTAACTAAGGCCCTGATGCTCTTCCTAACTAAGGCCTTGACACTGTCTCTACTTGAGGCCCTGACACTGTACAATGATGGCCTGCCTCTTTCCCTAACTAATACCCTGACAATGTCCCTTATGGCTGCAGATATCCCACAATAATATCCTGACACTGGCCCTACCTACAGCTCTGATTCTGGAGTTATTTAAGTCCATGAGAATATACCTAAGGAACAGCCTGAACTATTTCTAACTAAGTCCCTGATGGTGACCCTAATAGACTGAGATATCCGACACTATCGCCCTGATCCTGTCCATAACTAAGGCCCTGAATATGTCCCTAAGAAAGTCTCTCATGATGTCCCTAACTAACAGCCTGAACTCTCTCTTACTAAGGCCCTAAGTTATCTCTAACTGAGGCCCTGACACTGTCTCTAACTATGGCCCTGAAGCTGTCCCTCATAGCATTTACTGTCACTAAATAACGCCCCGATCCTGACCATTACTAAGGCCCTGAATATGTCCCCAAGAAAGTCTCTGATGTGTCTCTAACTAACGGCCTGAACTGGCTTATACTAAGCCCCTCAAGTTTTCTCTGAGGTCCTGACACTACCCCTAACTAAGGCCTGGTGGCTGGCCCTAACTAATGTCCTGACGCTTTCCCTTATATCGGTGAAGCTCCGATGCTCTTCTTAACTAAGGCCTTGACGAAGTCTCTACCTGAGGCCCTGCCACTGTCTGTAACTAATGACCTGACTCTTTACCTAACATCCTAATTATACCCCTCACTAATGCCCTGACAATGGTCTTAACTTCGGCCCTGATGTTGGCCCTAACTAATGACATGACACTGGCCCTTACTAAGGCCTCACCCCGGGGTTGTCCCAGGCCGCTGGGCAGTTTTCTCTTGTCCGCATCTCTAGCCAGCTACCTGTCATTGGCCACTCTAAGATTCTACGATGCAGTGGTCCCACGTGGGATGTGCCTAAGTAGGCTGACCTGCAGGAGGAGGGTCGTGGCCACTCCGCCCTCCAGGGGACTGCGGCTCATGGTAGGAATCGCTCAGCCAGTGTCTGGACACAGGGTTCTGTGTCTTTGTTTGTTGTAAAACCCTTGAAGTTACCTCTAACATTTTTTAAATGGATCTCCCTCTTGGCATATTTATAATATAAATTATTTGCCACATTAAAATTCAGGAATGACATTATTATAATGAGCAGGAAGACACAGGATGCCCCTCCAATGATCTATTACTTGGAGGATTTAAAATTCTAATGAAAACACTTGCTCTCATCACCCTCTTGGGCATCAGCACAAGGCTGGAATCAGCTGCATTCTTTATTTATCCCTCTGATTTTTCCAGAACCTTTCTTTCGAGGAGAAATCTCTGGATTCTGAGGGAACTGTGAGTGGTGACCCTCAGGTAAATCTGATTCTGAAAAGCAAGAGGAAAAGAGACAGGGCAGGAGATGAGAATTGGTGATGGGGAGAAGCAAGGGCATCCACATTCAATCTCAGGCTGAGAGTCTGGGTTAATCTCCATCGAAGCTAAGGACAACCAGGAGCTGGCCCCACTGGCCTTGTCACCTGGTGTGGGGATTGGGGACAGCCAAACCACCATGTCCACTTTCAGAGAAATAAAGAAGGTGAGAGGGCACCCCAGGGAGCCAGACTGAAAATGTTCATGCTGTGAAATAATAAGATTACCTTTTCAGAAAAGTGAAGACTCTTCTCTTGGTTCTCAAAGACTTGCAAATACTCTGTGTCCTTCTGGAGGCATGCTGAAGCCTTCAGCCTTTGAGGGCAGTAATGGGAGGGAATGTGGGCTCAAAACAATCCATCACTCACTCCTTTAGGGTGCTGAGGATGACCGGTGTCCGGCCCTTGGGTGCTGTGGGGTCTGAAATCTCCTGATCACCTAGGACGGGAGGGGCCACACAGACACTCCACTGGACCACTGGGGGCATGGCTGGTGGGCTACAGTCCTTTATCAGACACATGGTTTGCAAACATCTTGGGCCATTTTGGATGGTGGATTATCTTATTCCTTGCTCCTTTTATACACAATGGTTTTTCATTTTGAGGAAACCCAATTCATCTATTTTATCTTTTGCTGCTTGTGCTTTTGGTAGCAGATCTAAGAAATCATAGCCAAATGCAAGGTCATGAAGATTTACTCTCATGTTTTCTTTTATGAGTTCTACAGTTCTGATTCTTACATCTAGGCCTTTGATCCGTTTTGTGTTGGTTTTGTATATGGGATGGCGGGGAGGTAAGGGTCCAACTTTCTTCTTCTGCGTGTGGGTATCCAGCTGTCCCAGCACCTGTGCCAACTGTCTGGGAGAAAATATTTGCAGATGGTGTGACCAACAAGGGCCTAATTTCTAAAATATACAAACAGCTCATAAAACTGAAAAAAAAAATCAAAAAGTAGGCAGAAGGTCTAAATAGACATTTTGCCAAAGAAGACATACAGATGGCCAATACGCACATGAAAAGATGCTCCATGTTGCTAATTATTAGAACAATGCAACTCAAAACTACAGTGAGCTATCATTTCATAGTGGTCAGAATGGCCATCAATAAAAAGTCTCCAAATAAATGCTGAATGGTGTGTGGAGAAAAGGAAACCCTCCTACTCTGTTGGTCGGAATGTAAATTGGTGCAGCCACTATGAAAAACAGTATGGAGGTTCCTCAAAAAACTAAACATAGAGTTGCCAGGGCTTCCCTGGTGGTGCAGTGGTTAAGAATCCGCCTGCCAATGCAAGGGACATGGGTTCGAGCCCTGGCCCGGGACGATCCCACATGCCTTGGAGTAACTAAGCCCGTGCGCAACAACTACTGAGCCAGCACTATAGAGCCCACAAGCCACAACTACTGAGCCCGCATGCCACAACTACTGAAGCCCACGCGCCTAGAGCCCGTGCTCCCATCAAGAGAAGCCACCACAGTGGGAAGCCCACACACCACAATGAAGAGTAGCCCCTGCTCGCCGTAACCAGAGAAAGCCTGCACACAGCAACAAAGACCCAACACAGCCAAAAATAAAAATAAATAATAAAATAAATAAATTTATAAAAATATAAATAAAATAAAAATAGAATTTCCATATTAACCAGCAATCCCACTCCTGGGCACATATCCATACAAAACTATAATTCGAAAAGATACATGCACCACTATGTTCATAGCACCACTATTCACAATAGCCAAGACATGAAAGCAACCTGAATGTCCATCAACAGATGAATGGATAAAGAAGGTGTGATAAGTATATACAATGGGATATTACTCAGCCATAAAACAGAGTGAAGGGGCTTTCCTGGTGGCACAGTGGTTGAGAGTCCACCTGCTGATGCAGGGGACGCGGGTTCGTGCCCCGGTCCGGGAAGATCCCACATGCCGCAGGGCGGCTGGGTCCGTGAGCCATGGCCACTGAGCCTGCGCGTCCATAGCCTGTGCTCCGCAACGGGAGAGGCCACAACAGTGAGAGGCCCGTGTACCAAAACAAAAAAACAAAAAACATAGTGAAATAATGCCACTTGCATCTACATGGATGGACCTAGCAATTATCATACTAAGTGAAGTCAGACAGAGAACGACAAATACCATATGATATCACTTATATGTGAAATATAAAATGAGACACAAATGAATCTATAAAACAGAAACCGACTCACAGATATAGAAAACAGACTTGTGGTTGCCAAGGGGAAGACGGGGGAGGGATGGATTGGGAGTTTGGGATTAGCAGATGCAAACTATTATATATAGGATGGATAAACAACAAGGTCTTACTGTACAGCACAGGAAACTATATTCAATACCCTGTAGTAAACCATATGTATATATGTAATAAACAGTGTGTGTGTGTGTGTGTGTGTGTGTGTGTGTGTGTGTGTGTGTGTATATATATATCCGAATCACTTTGTTGTATGGCAGAAATTAACATTGTAAGTCAACTATACTTCAATGAAATAAATTTTTAAAAAATTGGGTGGAGATTATACCATCAATTAGTTTGAAGGCACTTTTATAAAGTAGGCCTTGTGTTTCTTGTCCTTTCATCCTGGGACAAATGTATAGCAGGTAGAAACTATCCAGTATTACTCCAGTCTGAACTCATATCACACAGAACTTTCACTGTTGAACAAACCAATAACACCAATTACACCATGGGATGTCCTGATCCAATATCAAGTTTGTAAACCTTGTATCACGCCTGCAGAATCCACTAAATTTGGAAATTCAAACTGAAAGGAAGCCAACTATCCCATGACTTCTCCAAAACTAGTTATAGGACAATCAATTGGAAACCATATGCAATCAAATGAATGTAGACAGAAACAACCATACCCGTCCTTTTTTTTCTTTGAGATGAAGATGGTATTTAAGGTGATGTCTTGGGCATTTCAGGGTGTTACTCAATTTCCTGGGTATCTCCCATGCACACAGGAGGTACATGTTAGTTAACTTGTTTGTGCAACTATAGGAAGGTAGTCAATACCACAAAAGTGTATATGTAAAATGAATTAAATGGTAAATGTCATGTTTTGTATTTTTAATGACAATGAAAAGAAAAGTGTAGTCTGATGCTTCTTAAAACATAAATGTACATTAAAAACATCCTTAGTGGGCTTCCCTGGTGGTGCAGTCGTTGAGAATCTGCCTGCTAATGCAGGGGACACGGGTTTGAGCCCTGGTCTGGGAGGATCCCATATGCCGCGGAGCAACTAGGCCCGTGAGCCACAACTACTGAGCCTGCGCGTCTGTAGCCTGTGTTCCGCAACAAGAGAGGCCGTGATTATTGAGAGGCCCATGCACCGCGATTAAGAGTGGCGCCCGCTTGCCACAACTAGAGAAAGCCCTCGCACAGAAACGAAGACCCAACACAGCAAAAATTAATTAATTAATAAACTCCTACCCCCAACATCTTCTTTAAAAAAATAAAATAAAATCCTTAGTGAAACAAGCCATACAGAAAATGCCACCCAGATCCCACACTCATCTTGTCTGCTTTAAATCCATCAAGGTTGTCCAAATGAGGGGAAAACTCAGTAATGGTTCCAGAAAAAGAAAACTGGATCCGGATGGAAAAAGACATTTTCGTACAGTTGGGACAACAGGTGAAAGTTGAAGTGGGCCTGTGTATTAAATTATAATGTAGATACCATGATTTCCTCATTTAGGGGTTATGTGTTGATTCCTCAGGACAGTATCCCTGTTTTGCGTAAAACACACTGAGCATTTTGTGTGAAGTGGCAAATGTGAGTACTTTTGCCATCATTGAAACTTTTCTGTACATTTTAAATTACTGGAAAGTAAATTATTTTTCAAATCAACCATGTCAGTACCATGCCAGAATATCAGATAAGACAGCCATCAAACTTTGTTATAGAGGCCAAGACTTACCCAGACAAAGTTCAACCAAAGTTGTGATTGTTATTTCCTTTGTAGGAGTCCACATGGTATTAAGAGGCACAGTGAGAGGGACTTCCCTGGTGGCACAGTGGTTAAGAATCCGTCTGCCAATGCAGGAACATGGGTTCAACTCCTGGTCCGGGAAGATCCCACATGCAGCGGAGCACTAAGCCCATGGGCCACAACTACTGAGCCTGCGCTCTAGAACCCATGCACCACAACTACTGAGCCCGTGCGCCTACAGCCTGTGCTCCACAACAAGAGAAGCCACTGCAATAAGAAGCCCACGTACTGCAATGAAGAGTAGCCCCCACTCCCCACAACTAGAGAAAGCCCGTGTGCAGCAACGAAGACCCAACACAGCCAAAAATAAGTCAAATAAAAAAGTTTTTTAGGGCTTCCCTGGTGGCATAGTGGTTGAGAGTCCGCCTGCCGATTCAGGGGACATGAGGTCGTGCCCCGGTCCGGGAGGATCTCACATGCCGTGGAGCGGCTGGGCCCATGAGCCATGGTCGCTGAGCCTGTGCTTCCGGAGCCTGTGCTCCGCAACGGGAGAGGCCACGACAGTGAAAGGCCCGTGTACCGCAAAAAGAAAAGAAAAAAAAAGTTTTTAAAAAAAGTCACTGTGAGAGGAGTATATTAGTAACTACCATGTCTTGGGTCCTGCGGATTACCTGGGATGCAGTGGAAACAATGAGATTTTAGCATTACAATTTTTCACATTACTTCAAAAAATATTAAAAAAATAAATTCAGTAAAGTTGCAAAATATGGAATCAATAAGCACAATTCAGTTTTGTTTCTATACACTTAAAACGAATCATCAGAAAGAAAAATTAAGAAAACAATCCCAGTTACAACTCCATCAAAAAGAACGAACCATTTAGGAATAAATTTAACCAAGGACATGAAAGACCTATACTCAGAAAACTATAAAGCATTGATAAAGAAATTGAAGACACAATAGAAAACAACACTCCATGCTCATGCATCAGAAAAATGACTATTATTAAAATGTTTATTCTACCCAAAACCATCAACAAACGGTGCCAGGAAAACTAGACACCAGGCTCCAAGGAACGACACTGGTCACTATCTACACTGCACATAAAACTAAAAGTGCACAGTATTCCACATTAAACCCTTTCTCTCCTAAGTCTCTGAAGATGCACCCTACCCACCCAGCAGTCAGCTGTACAGGAAGATTCTCCACACTTTCTCATTTCTTCCTCTCATGGCATCTCCTCACCAGTGGGTCCTGAGAAAAGCCAGCTCCAGTCAGTGTAGACACTGCCCCATGATCCAGAAACCTAAGCCCTGACAGGAGACAAACTCCTGTCTGCTTGTCACAGAGCGAAGTCTGTGGGCCAGATGCACCTGTGTCCCCAGGGTCAGACAGGTGGGTTAGGCGCCCCCTGTGGGACGTCAGAGAAGTGCCGGGAGCACCACACACAAAATCAGAGGCCTCACCCGGAATGCTGTTCTGCTGTATATACTAAGCTTGGAAATCCAAACTGAAATGGAGCCATGTATCTCACTGTATCTTCTCAAAACATGGTTAAGGAACAATTAATTAGAAACCATATGTAATGAAATGAATGTAGGCACAAACTTTACAATGTAAACCGAAATTCACTCAAAAGTGCCCACAGACAAGTTTAAATTACCAAGCTATAAAAATTCTAGAAGAAAAAAGAAAATCTAGGACTCTTCCCTGGTGGTGCACTGGTTAAGAATCTGCCTGCCAATGCAGGTGACATAGGTTCGAGCCCTGGTTCGGGAAGATCCCACATGCCGCAGAGCAACTAAGCCTGCGCACCACAACTACAGAGCCTGTGCTCTAGAGCCCACGCACAACTACTGAGCCCACATGCCACAACTACTGAAGCCCACGCAGCTAGAGCCCATGCTCCACAACTAGAGAAGAAACCGCAATGAGAAGCCTGCGCACGGCAATGACAAGTAGCCCCCGCTCACCACAACTAGTGAAAACCCGCGTGCAGCAACGAAGACCCAATGCAGCCAATAATAAATAAATAAATATTTTTTTTAAAAAAAAGAAGAAAATCTACATGACCTTGGGTCTGGTGATGCATTTTAAACACACAATACCAAAAGTCTCTCAACAAAAGATAAATAATTGATAATGTGGACTTTATAAAATTAAAAATTTCGACTCTATGAAAGAACTTATTCAGAAAACCAAAAGACAAACCACAAACTGGAAGAAAGTATTTCCAAAACACATATCTGATAAAGGGTGTGTACTCAAATTATACCAAACAATGCCAGTAAAATTTGATAAAGAATGAAACACACACCTGTCCAAAGAAGATAAACAGATACTAAATAAGCATACAAGAATATACTCAAGATGCTGGTAGAATTCATGTACAACGAACTTTGGAAGACGGTTTGGCAGTTTTTTCCAAATCTAAATAGTCTCACCTTAGGATCCAAGAAGCGTACCTCTTGTATTTAGACAACTGCTTTGAAAACCTGTGTTCAAACAAAAACTAGCATCAAGTAATGCACAGCAGCTCTATACATAATGGCTAAAAGCTTAAAGATATCAGGATGTCCTTCTGTAGATGAATTCGTAAGCAAATCAGGGCACGTACATGTCAAGGGGAGCAGAATACAGCACCCCAAAATATGCCCATTTGACAAAAGGATTATTTTGGACTGATTAATTTAAAAAACAGCAGACCCAGGAGAATCTGTGAAAACCAAGTAGAAAATGCCCTTTTATGAGGTAAATTTACATTTATTAAGGATACCTCCATTAGTAAGGGTATGTCCCTCTCGGGACCAGGAATTGAATGATGACTAAATATCAAGAAAAACTTGTCGGGACTTCCCTGGTGGTCCAGTGGTTAAGACTCCACACTCCCAATGCAGGGGCCTGGTTTCAATCCCTGGTCAGGGAAATAGATCCCACATGCTGCAACTAACACCCGGCACAGCCAAATAAAAAATATTAAAAAAAAAAAGCTTGTCAGTGAAATAGGTCTGGATGTAAATCTGCGTAACAACCATACCCTTGTTTACTGTGCTTTGCCTAATAACCTCCCTTAAATGGCTTCCTCCATTCCCTAACATCATTCTTCTATTCTTAGCTGAAGGTAGCCTTTAAGGTAATGGCTTGGGCCAGACTAAGTTTTCCTGGGTATCTTTCAAGTATACAGGAGGTATGCATGGTATATATGAAACTTCTGATTGTTTTTCTCCAGTTCATCTCCCTTTCATTACAACAGGAATCTCAATGAAGAACATAGAAGGGTAGAGGGAAAATTATTTTTCCTCTCATATACATGCAATGCAATAGTATTCAGAGATACAAAGGAATGAATCATCAACCCGAGCAAAAAAAAAAAAAAAGATGAATCTAACACTTATATTGCTAAGTGAAAGAACCCAGCCTGAAGAGCTACACACTGTATGACCTCATTTATATGACATTCTAGAAAAGGCAAAACAGACATGGTAAACAGTTTATGGAATATGTGGTTGAAAAGGTCCATATGATACTTTAGTGGTGAATACCTGTCACTATGCATTTGTCTACACCCACAGATTTTTTACAACCCAACAAGTAAATTATAATCTATTCAAGTTTAGTTACTTAGGATACGGGAGTGTCAAAGACTGGCATACAGAATGTAACAAACAATCTGACTGATTTAGAAAGGTATGAAAAAAACTCACTGTTGGTGGTGGGACAAAATGGGTTGACCTACGTCAACTTTGGAAATGAGCGGACTCTGTAGGCCAAAGGCAAAATATGCCGTACATACACAGTGGACTCTGTAAGTTCTTTCCCATGGAGAGTGGCAACTAATAGTACTGAAACTACTATATCAGTAATCGAATGGAACAAGCACTGAATTTAATGACAAATGGTGGAAGCCAGGTTTCTTACCACTGGAGTGGGAAGTCACAGACAAACAAAGGGAGAAGGTTACAATATCTGTCATAACAGATCAGGTAGGAGACATCAGTATAAACTATCTTTAGCCTAATAGAGATACACATAGTTCCACATGGAAATCTTTATAATTATGTGTATATGCATAGTCTGGGATACATGCATATATTTCCATGCACCGTCAGCTGAGCATATTTAGCTCCCACATGTAAGTTTTTAACACCATCCTCTAATAAAAGGAACAAGAGCTCTTTGAAGAAAGGGCTGACGCTAGGACGGAGAGAGTAAATATATGAAGCAGGATAATCTTAAAATATCAGAAAGTAAAGAAGTACCAAAAAATTTTAAAACCCACAAAAGAAAAATTATGTAGAATGAAAACAGGAGCAAATGGAAAAAGCGCTCAACAGCCAAAGCAAGAATGAATTAAGCAGTCTAATAATGTAGTGCTGGATTATACCCAAAAGTTTACAATAATTATTCATGTTTCCAAACTGGTAAAAATAAGTTACATAGTTTTTGATGAATGATGTTAAATAGAAATCGCCTATGCAGAAAGCTTCTAAACGATTCATATAGATACTCAGCTGTCCATCAAGGATGTGAAGCTAACTACTCTGTCCTCAAGCGTGACTTCTGCATTATGACTTCCTCCTAAATAAGACACACAGGATGAACATGGGAAAAAATTAACTTCACTGTGTGAAAACTTCACAAACACTACCTCAGCCTGGTGACCAAAGTTAAGAATGTAAGTGAGAAGTTCCCTTAAGAGCCTGTTCTCTCGATATATAGTGAAGAGGAAGCACTTTACCTCTGTGATCTGCTTTTTCAAAGCCAAGTCTAATTACAACAAAAACACCAAGCAAATCCCAGTGCAGGGCAGTTTACACAATACCTGACAAATCCTCCTCCACACTGTCAAGCTCATGGAAACAAGGAGAGTCTGAGCAACTGTCCATGCCCAGAAGAGACTAAACAGACATGATGACCCCATGTCCTTTGAGACCCTGGAACAAGGAAAGGTATAACAAAGGGAACATGAATAGGGACTTCAGTTAATAAGAAGGTATCAATATTTGTTCATTAGTTGTGATGATTCTGTAGAAAATTAGACTGGAAAAATTAAAAGTCAAATAAGAGAAACCTATTGTAACAAACTGGAAATCTAGAGGAAATGGGTGATTTCTTTGTAAAAACACATTACCAAAATGGACCCTAAATTAAGGAAAATACAAAAAGACTAATTAACCACTGAGGAACCTCTTCCCCTACTGGTTATCCTATCCCTGTTCCAGGGTTTCCGTCTCTCAGGACAGGGAAGGAACAGGGAAAGAGCTGTTTGGCAGCTCCCCTCGTATATGACCTCAGCTGGTGTCATCTCTGCCAGCCATGCCTACCCAGTGAGGACACCTGAGGATGCAACAGGGATTACTGATTCGGATGTGTCAACTAGGACCTTTTTTATTCCCAGCAACTGGACACACTTACTGAAGTAAAATAAATTAGTATTTATTGTAAGGGTAGAAATAAATTAATACTTGCAAGTGGCAAGTTTAAGAATGGGTTTGGACCTGGCAGGTCCAGTATCTCACACTCTCTCAATGTGACCTTGTTTCTCTCCAAACCTTTGTCCTGCTCAGTGTCTGTGGGGGACCCCAGTCACAGGCACAGTCTCTCTCACTGCCCTTGCACCAACAGCAATTCTAGGTTGACAACCAGTCACCATCCTTTTCCGAGAAAAAGTTTCTCCTCTTCTTGGGTTGGAAGAAAAGTCATGGTTTTGAAAAACTTTGGCCTGGCTTGGGTTTCATTCTCATCCTTGACCCATCACCAGAAGATGGAAAATGGGACTGGCTAGATGTGGGTTGTAAACCCATCTTTGAGCTGGGTGGAACATGGGCTCATCCTTCTGGAACTATTTGGACTGGAAGCAGGTGAGATGTAACTCCCAAAGGAAAACTGAGGCACTAGACTTGGGCATGAGAACAGATGCTGGCTGGGAGAAAGCAGCAGATTCTATGTCAATGACAGCTTACTGCACAGAACAGAATCTGACACAAAAGGCAGAAAGGGGTTCACTTAGGGTCAGGGGCTGCAGCTACTCATCCAGTGCTCTTACTGTCCTCCCAAGACTGCAAAGAGTTCTTTCACTTGCTGAAAAGGCAGGATCATTGTTGTTGGTAAACTCAAGTCTCCTGCCTTGGGCATCAGGTCCTCACCTCTCAGAGGCTGGCCCAGAACAGCCCATGTGCCCTGAGAAGACACACAGCCCTCATTCCTGCCCCTGAGAGGTGGGAGCGCTTGAGTTATGGCATCTCCCTGGCCATATTAATTACCCATCCCTGAAAAACAATACTGCTCCTTTTCCAGGTTCTTCTGTCTCCTTTACTAAGGGAAGAAACCAAATGCTAGGGTGGTAAGGAAACTCTTGTGCAATGAAGTAATGGGAGGCTCAAGCATTATTTCATGCCATGGAACCCATAATTGGCAGGCTTTCCAGGGGCCACATGGATGCATATGGCTCTCCAAGACAATGCAATCTCAGTGTGAACCTCCCATTGGGAGGCCCAGTTACTCCCATAACTTTGATTCTTAATGAATATGAATGGCAAAATTTCTAACAACTAAAAGGACAAAGGATTGCAGGGCCATGGTCTGCTGTATGGTTGTTGTGTAAGGGGCACACTCAAATATTTAGAGAGTTATTACCTCTCTGGGCAGGCTATGAGGCTGTGAAGCCTGTGAAGGGGAGGCCCTTTTCTCAACCACATGGATGATGGTAGCTGAAACATCTCAAAGGAATGTCTACCGTGCCCAGGTAGCTGTTCCATTGCTCAGCAGCATGGTCAGCTCACTAATTGTCCATGTGGTCTTGACAGGGCCCAGGCTGAACTGAGCTAGAGGACCACAGATGCCTGTCTGAATGGTCAGAGGTCAAGGACTGTCCTGCCTGAGACTTGATGGTCTACTGACACCCACTCAGATAGGACAAAGGATGCCTGCAGTCCCGGGGGGCCCCACCAGCCCTCAAGTAGGCAGGGGGCTGTCAGGTTGCTATACCCAGTCCTGCATTTATCCACACATGTCCACTGAGTGCCCTCCTGTCTGGGCACTATGCTGGAATGGAGGCTGCCCAGGCAGAGTAGGGCCAGCACCACCTTTCCCATATGGGAGGGCAGGAGGAAACCATGCGTGACTGCTTACACCCTCCACAACTCTTGACTGACATCGAGTTCAATTTGAAACACTCACAGACAGTACAGACATTTCATTCTTCTCTCAGAGCCCAGGACTGGGGGGATAGAAAAGCAGTGGTCCAGCTCAACTCCCTGACTCATGTGTGACCCTGGGCAAATCCTATCCACCCTGGAGACCTCAGAGAGGAGAAAGGAAGGGCAATGGGGGCCAGTTATGCTTAAACCTAACCCTAAGGAACCCTAACCTCTAACCCTAACACCCTAACCCCAGACCCCTCTTCCCTCTACTCTGACTCTCAAACCCTGACCCCTGACCCTTAAACCCTGACCTGACTCAAACGCCAGACCTAAACCCTCACCCAGTGGATACCGAGGGATGACGGTACTCTGGAATAAACCAAGGGATTCAGACCTTGCATTTAGCAATAGTTTTTTAGATCTGACACTAAAGCACAAGCAATGAAAGAAAAAAACAATAAGGAGTTCCTCAAAATTACAAACCTTTGTACATCAAAAGAGGCTATCCAGAAAGTAAAAAGACAGCCCACAGAGTGGAAAAAAATTTAGGCACATTATATATCTGATAAGAGTCTTTATCCAGAATATATCAAGAACTTTTACCACTCAGTAAAAGAGCAACCCAATATTTGAAATGCACAAAGGACTTGCATGGACTGTTCTCCAGACAAGGCATACAAATGGTCAAAAAGCACACGAAAAGATGTCAAACATCAGTAGTCATGATGGAAATGCAAATTAAAACCACAATGTGATACCCCTTCACACACACTAGAATGGTTATATTAAAAATAAATAAAAGTAACAAATGTTGGCAACAATGTAGGGAAATGGGGACCCTTAAACTTTACTTACGGAAATGTAAAATGGTGCGATGTGTGTGTACAACATTTTGGCATTTTCTCAAAAATATAAAAATGTAATTATCATATGTTTCAACAACTCCACTCCTAGATATATACCCAAAGAACTGATAACAGGTGTTCAAATAAAAACTTGTACACCAATATTCATAGCAGCACTGTTCACAATAGCCCAAGGTAGAAACAATTAAAATGTCCACCAGTGGGTGAATGGATAAGCAAAATAAGGTAGATCCATAAGCTGCATTATTCTGTCATATAAAGGAATAAAGTAAAATTGTGCAGCCGCTGTGGAAAACAGTACAGCGGCTCCTCAAAAACGTAAACATGGAATTAATGTATGATCCCTCAATTCCACTCCATGGTATACACCCAAAATATTAGAAAGCAAGGACTGGAACAGATATCTGTACCCCCATATTCATAGCAACATTATTCACAATAGCCAAAATGTGGAAGCAACACAAGTGTCCTTCAACAGATGAATGCGTAAGTACAGTGTAGTATATACAGAATGGAATATGATTCAACCTTTAAAACTAAGGTAATTCTCACACAGGTTGCAACGTGGATGAACCTTGAAGTCATTATGCTAAGTGAAACAAGCCAGACACAAAAGGACAAACATTCTATGATTCCATTAGTATGAGGTATCCTGATAAGTCAAATTCAAAGACGAAAAGTAGAATAAGTTTGCCAGGGGTTGAGGGGAATAAGTATTTACTGGTTACAGTTTCACTTGGGGAGAATGAAAAAGTTCAGGAGATGGATGGTGAGGATGTTTTTACAACAATGCAAATGTATTTAATGCTATAGACGTGTATACTTAAAATGACTTCAATGATAAATGTTATGTGTTTTCAATCACAATGAAAAAAATGATACATGTTACAACATGGATAAACACTGAAAACATCCTAAGTGAAAGAAGCCATACAGGAAAAGCCACCCAGATCATACTCATCTTGTACACTTAAAACCCATGCAGGTTTTTAAAATGAGGGAAAGCCCCAGGGATGGTTCCAGAAAATGAAAACTGGATTAGAATGGAAAAAGACCTTTCCACAAAGTTGGGGCAGCTGGTGAAAGCTGAAGTGGTCCTGTGAATAGAATTATAATGTGGAAACCATAATTATCCCTCATTTTGAAGTTATGTCCTGGTTCCCTGGGAGACTGGCCCTGTTTTGGCTAAAACACACTGCAGTATTTGGTGTGAATGTAGAAAACTTTGTACTGTTATTTAAAGTTTAAACATTTGAAATCTACTAGAAAATACTTTTCAATACAAGTATGTCAGCAACATGCCAGAAAATCAGAGATGACATCAAACATTGCTAGAGAGGCCAAGACTTACCCAGACCAAATTCAACTAAAGCAGTGATGCTAATCACTTTGTCCACATGGTATTAAGAGGCACCGTGGGAAGATAATATTAGGAGCCACTAGGTCCTGGGAGCTGTGGATGACCTGGATGTAGTGGAAAACAGTGGGATTTGTGAATTCTAGGTTTCCACATAAAACCACCAAAGAAATGGTCAGAACTAAAAAAATGAACTCAGTAAAACTGCAGGATCATTTGTGATTCTATACACTAATGATGAACTATCAGAAAGAGGAATTAAGAAAACAATTCCATTTATAATTTCATCCCCCAAAAAACTAGGAAAAAATTTAACCAAGAACTTGAAAGACCTGAACACTGAAAACTAAGACATTGATGAAAGAAACTGAACAGACACAAATCAATAGAAAGATATCCCGTGTGCATGGGTGAAAATATCGTGCACATGTCCATGCTACCTAGAGCGATGTACACATACATGCAACCACTACCAAAATTTCAATGACATTTCATAGAAGCAAAACAAACAATCTTAACATTTGTGTGGAGCCACAAAGGACCCAGAAGAGCCAAAGCGATCCTGAGGAAGGAAAACGGGCTGGAGGCATCTCGCTCCGACTTCACACTTCATTACAAAGCTACAGTCCCCAAAAAGTGTGGAATTGGCACAAAAACAGGCACACAGACCGTAGGAACAGAGCAGAGAGCCCAGGAATAAACCTACAGGCATGTGGTCAGTTAATTCACAAGAAGGGAGCCAAGAACATACACCAGGGAAAGGACAGTCCCCTCAATAAATGGTGCTGGGAAAACCAGACGCCACACGCCAAAGAACAACACTGCATTCTGTCTACACCACACACAAAAGTGGCCAAAAACCCTGTTTTCCACATCAAGCCCTTCCCCTCCTGGGTCCTCTGAAAACAGACACCTCAGCGGTCAGCCACACACGAGAACCTTCTCCCCACTTTTCCTCACCTTTTCGCTCAGCGCCATCACCTCCTGGCAGGTCCTGAGGAGACCAGGCTCCTGTCAGAGAGAAATGGATCCCACGATGTCCCAAAGCTGAAGGGCCAGCAGGTCCTGAGGAGACCCGGCTTCCATTAGTGTGGACTCGACCCCAGCTTTGTCCCGGAGCCCGGCCGTCAGCATGGACTCAGCCACGCGTGTTCCAGAAGCCAAATCCCCACCAGGTCCTGATTAGACGGGGCTCCTGTCAGCTCCGCATGGAGCCAAGTCCGCAGGCTGAATGCTTGTTCCGCAGAGGGTCGGGGAGGTGGGCTCACGTTCCCTGCCAGCCAATGGGAACGTGCAGACCAAGCCGCCTCCCAGTTCAGTGGATGCCCCTCCCCCTGAGGACACTTCCGCTGCATCCACTAAACCGTGGAAATTCAAACTGAAATACAGTCAAGTATCCCATGACTTCTCCAAAATAGTTAAGGAACAATTAACTGGAAACTGTATGAAATGAAATGACTGTAGACACAAACTTTAAAACTTAGGCCAAACTCACTCCAATTTATTAACAGACATTTAAAATGGGAAACTGTAAAAATTACAGAGATAAACCTAGAAAATCTACATGACCTTGGGTTTGGTCTGGAGATCATGGGCTTTGAGTTTTAACACACAACACAAAAAGTCAATCCACAAAAGAAAAAAGTAATCTTATGGACTTTATGAAATTAAAAATTTCCACTCTCAAAGACCTTATTCAGAAAATCAAAAGACAAGCCACAAACTGGGAGAAAAATATTTGCAAAACTTTAAAGGATTTGGACTCAAAATAGACAAAGACCTCTAAAACAACCCCATAAAAAATGGGTTAGGATCTGAACAGACAGACAGCCAAAAAAGATATACAGATAGTAAAAGTCATACAAAACCATGGTCAACATCATACACCGTTAGGGAATTACAAATTAAAATCATGAGATATCACAGCACACCTGTTAGGACTGAGGCAGGAGATAGATGGGCTCCAGGTTAGACATTTACAACTGGCCTCCTGTTCACAGTTCCTGGGGTGAGAAGAAGATGGGCTCCAGGCTGGACATTCATTACCAGCCCCGTTTACATTTCCTGAAGCAAGAGACTAGCGGGCTCCAGGACTACATGTTTATGACTGGACTTCTGTCTATATTTCGAGATCTCACCTCGATATAAAAACCAGCAACAGAAACAGGGTAAATAACGGGACATTAGACATTTTTATGGTAAGGACAGAGTGGGACTAAACCCTGTTAAAAGATCAAGAGGTCATACATTTCCCATCCTTGGGGCCAGGGAGACATTGCACATGTGCAGAAAGGCACCTTGGAGGTCAAAAAGGAAGGAGCACCACCCCATAATAGGTGATGCTAAGGCCGTCGCATAGGTCTTTGGGCTGTAATCCATCTTGGAAAAAAGTTGCACAGGCATGTTGGGCGGGGTCCTAGGGCAGGGCAGGTGTGGAAAAAGAAACCAGATAATTGGCCAGAGATAAACAGAGACCCGGGAGAACTGCCCTATATAAGTGACTTAACCACCTCTTTACTGTGCTCCTCCTCACTGGGGGGATGCCCACACCCTTTCTCTCCAGGTGTGCGTCTCTGCCTTGGTTTTTTTTTTTTTTTTTTCCTTTGTGGTACGGGGCCTCTCACTGTTGTGGCCTCTCCCGTTGCAGAGCACAGGCTCCGGACGCGCAGGCTCAGCATCCATGGCTCATGCGCCCAGCCGCTCCGCTGCATGTGGGATCTTCCCGGAACGGGGCACGAACCCGTGTCCCCTGCATCGGCAGGCGGACTCTCAACCACTGCGCCACCAGGGAAGCCCCTCTGCCTTGCTTTTGTCTTAACTAAACAAACTGTTTCTCTGTGTGCTCTCCCACCTGTTGTTGTGCTATGTCTCTAATAATAAACTTTGTACCTGTTTTTCACTTTTGCCTCTGTAAGAAATGCATTTTTCACTGGGGGCAAGAGCCAGGGGGTGTGGTGGCTAGCATTCCTAGTTTTCATCCAGGCTACCCAGGTTCAATTCCTGGGCAGGGAATTAAGATCTCACTTCACACCACCAATCACTGCTGCCTCTCCAAAATCAGGACAGCCAAACTGAAAATAATGACAAGACCAATTGCTAGAGGGTGAGGAACAACAGGAACTCTCCCTGCTTACTAGTGGGATGCATGTACAGCCACTTCATAAGACAGTTTGTCACTTCTTTCCAAAGCTAAACAAGTCTCACCTTGGGATCCAACAATCGTGCTTCCAGTATTTAGGCAACTGCTTTGAAAATCTATGTCCAAATGCAAACAAAGATGCAATTATGCACAGTAGTTCTACTCATAATGACTAAAAACTTGAGGAAATCAGAATGTCCTTCAATAGATGAATGCATAAGCAAACTGGGGTACATCCATGTCAAGGTGAGTAGAATATGCCACCCCAAAATATGCCTCTCTGGCATAAGGATTATTTCAGTCTGCTTTAAAAAAAAAAAAGAAAGAAAGAAAAGAGAAAGGAAACTCAGAAAACTGAGTAGAGATTGCCCTTTTCTGAAGGACATTTACAATAGAGAAGTCTCCATTTATAAGGGTATGTCCCTCTTTGCACCAGAAATAGAAGGATAATGAAATCTCAAGTAACTGTTATCAGTGAAGAAGTCCTGACTTAAATGTGCTAACAATCATACCCTTGTTTACTGTGCTATGCATGATCCATAACTGGCTTCCCCCTTCCCAACATCGTTCTTCTGTTTTTAGCTGAAGATGGTATTTAAGGTGATGGCTTTGGTCATTTCAGGGAGCGACTCAGTTTTCCTTGGTATCTCCCTTGTATACAGGGTGTATACATGTTATTAAACTTCTGTTTTTCTCCTGGTAACCTGTCTTTTATTATTGGGGGGCGGGGTCTCAACCAAGAACCTAGAAAAGTAGTGGGAAAATTGTTTTTCCTCCCATACACGTGCAATGGAATACTACTCAGTAGAAAGGAATGCACCACCAACCTATGGAAAGACATGGATAAACCTTCAGTATATACTGCTAAGTGAAAGAACCCAGTCTGCGGAGGCTGCACACAGTATGATCCCACTGATGACATTCCGGGAAAGGCAAAGCTACGTAGATGATAAGCAGATCATGGGGTGAGGTGTTTGAAGTATTCCATAGGATACTCTAGGATGGATACCCGTCACTATGCATTTGTCTAAGCCCATAGATGTGTGTAGCCCAAGGGGTCAATCGCATAATCTATGCAAATTTAGTTACTTAGAATGTAGGAGTGTTGCAGGATGGAATACATAATGTGACAGAATCTAACTGTATTAGAAATACATGGAAAAAAACTCACTGTAGGGGATGGGGTAAAAGGTGCTGACCTAAGTTACCTTTGGAAATGAATGGAATCTGTAGACTAAAGGCAAAATGGACCATACATAAACAGTGGGCTTTACTTTATGAAGTTCTTTCCAGGGTGTAGTAGCTAACAATTCTGAAACTTCTGCACAGGTAACCTAGAAAGGAGCAATGAATAGATAAATGGCAGATGCTGGGAGCCAGGCTCCTTGCTGTGAGAGTGGGAAGTTACAAGTAATCAAGGGGAGAGCCTCTGTCCTCGTAATCCTGGATCTGGGCTTCCTGGGAGGATGCTGACTGGCTGGGGGAACTTCACACCCCATATTTCCACCCATACCTGCTGGAAACACTCAGTCCTTCATAATCAGTCAATTGCAGATTTTAAGACATTATCACCCCTAGGCAGATAAAGGAGCATAAGGGTTTTGCTTACCCCTAAGCTGTCCCAGAATCCAGGCCCTGGGGATGGAGCCAGGTTGGGGATTCCTAGGCCTCTGACCAGCAGGTGAGAGGAAGGAGGAGGACCAGTCCTGAGGGCAGAGGTTCCCTGAAGTCGGTGAGCCGCGGTGACCCGATGGGATTCATTCCCAGTGCGGACATGGGCAGGGCGTGCTGTGGTTCTGTGTTCCCCCTGGGCCCTTTGATGAAGCCATGGCAGCACTGGCCCAAGAAGTCTCCTGGCGGTGTCTCAAACTCTGACACAGTGGTTTTACAAAGGAACAAGAGAATGAAGCTGAGCCCCTGACAGCCACTCCTTTCTGGCTCTGAGTTGCTTCCAACGGGACTGCAGTCACCTGCAAGTAGTCTGCTGTGACTTACCTACCTCCATTGGCCTTTCCTCTCCCTCCCTGCGATGATTCCATTGACATTTCCAGCCTGGACCTCTCTCCCAGGCCAGATGCCTCTGTCCAGCCACTGCACCCCCATCTCACCTTAGAGGCTAACAGGCCCCTCAGAGGACTGTGATCCTGCAGCTCCCCACACCCAGGAGCAGCCCCACCTTCCCAGGTTGCTGAGCCCAGGCACCAGGTGTAACCAAGCAGGACCCTATGGGGCCTTCCCAGGACAGACCCCTCCCCCATATCCTCTACTGTAGCTCCTGTCTGAAGTACCTGGATAATAGTATCTAATGCACACTTCCTGAGTTCTCTTACAGATGCTAAAACCACCACCAAGTGGAAGAAATTAACTACTTGATGATCATGAACAGGTAGCCCCAGAGCTTCTGGTGCCTAAGAATTTACAATGTTAACTGCCTGTTACCTCACCATCAACCAGAGAATTGTGCACCAGCTGATCACATACCCTGTGACTGCCCCCCTCCTTAAACTGGCCTTTAAAATGCTTTGCTGAAATCCCTCAGGGAGTTCGGGCTTTTAGAGCACAAGCCACCTGTCCTCCTTGTATTGACAATTTTACACTTAAAGCTCTTCTTTCATTCACCAAACCCGTGTGGGTAGATTGGCTTTACTGCACTCAGGCAAGTGGACCCAAGTTTAGTTCGGTAACACTGGGGCCTCCCAGGCTCTCACTCTGCTTGTGCCCCAGTGACTGTCAGCTCCTCCTCCAGAGTCTGTGGCCAGTCCCCACACTATTTCACCTCTACACCCACAGCCCTGGCCCAAGCCCGATCCCTCCATTAGGCCCTGACAACACTCCCTGTCCCCGAGTGCATCTCACATCCCACCCCAAAGAGTGGTCTTTCTGAAGCATAAACGAGACTTTGACTCTCTCCCACCTGTACACCCCCGCAAAGTTTTCCCCACTTTTGCTGGGGTGCCTGGTGGGAGAGGTGTCCATCATGGTCCTGAGATTCCCCGGCATCCCCACTAGGCTGCTGGATCCTGGGTTCCCTGACAATGAACATCTCAGCAGGCCAGACAACATGGCAAAAAACCCCAGAACTGCTCACCTCGGGATGGGACTAGCAACACACTGTCACTGCCTGATCAAAGAGAGCAGAGAAGGGTTCGCCAGCTGGGACACAAACACTGCACACACTCTCCCTGAGCCATCGCATGATCCCCGTGGGACTTGAGGGAAGGAGGGACCGAGGCACATATTGGTTCCTAAGCAGGATGGTGTGGGCTCAGCCATGTCCCCCACAAATTCACATGTTGAATCCCTAACCCCCAGAACCCCAGGATGTGGCTGTATTTGGAGACGGCGTTTTCAAAGAGGCGATCAAGGTAAAAATGTGGTCACTAGGGTGGATCCTGATCCAATAGAACTGATGTCCTACAAGAGGAGACTGGGACACAGGAAGGCACAGAGAGAGACCATGTGAGGACAAGGGGAGAAGATGGCTGTCGACATGCCAAGGAGAGAAGCCTCAGAAGAAACACCTTGATCTCAGACAGCATCCAGGACTGGGAGATGTCTGTCGTTTAAGCTGCCCTGTCTGTGGTATTTGTTACAGCAGTCCCGAGCAGACTCACACACAGGGTAACTCAGGGCTCAGACTGGAAAGAGCCCACTCTCCATTCCCCTGTACATGAGTTACAGGAGCCTCAGAAACTGAGGAGGGGGTCCCTGAGGGGAGGCACAAGATAGAAGATGTTAGGCATTAACATGATTGCATTCATGTTAAACGTGCCTGAACTACATTCACACGAGATGGTTTTGTCCTGAATGTACATCGGCACCTTTAGTCTGAACTGCCGATCTTTTGCTTCACCACCTCCACTGACAGCACTAGCTTCACCTGCTGCGGACCGTCTCCTATAGGATTTCCAGAACCACAAAGCATCGAAGCTTCACAGGACCCAGAGTCTGTACGCTAGCGTCTGGGCGACCCTCACAGGAGTGCCGCTCAGCTGCCCATCAGGACCCATTTCCCTCTTTCCTGTTCACGGCTACCCTGCACCCCCCAGCCTTCCCACCCCTTGCAGCTGGGACCCAGTGTCTCGTGTTACCAAGGGGAAGGGGTGGAGGTGGTGAGGGGCTTGGCCAGCCTGCATCCTAGGATGGAGGGCATGATGTCCTCGTCATCACCCCACACTGCTGGTTAGAGCCCTCACCTGGAAGCAGGGAGAAGAAATAAGGGGGACAGGGCCTGGGCTCTGACACCCACCTGCTCTGGACTCTAACAAGAAGGGGACAGAGTCATCTTCAGCTTTGGCCCATTTTTGGGAGCCACTTTGTTCCAGCAACAAACCTTGGCTCTAAAAGCCAAGGTGCTTTACAAACCCCTCCCCAGCTGTCACAGAAAGTCAGGCTTGATCTCATCACACTTTTCGCAAACCCCAGCTCACACTGAGACCACCACTCAGGTGATGGTGCTTCAGAGCATCCCATTTAAAAGATCCCTGAAGTTCAGCTCTCCCAGCCCTGCCTTCAGTTTAAGAGAGAAGTTTCTTTGACAAACTTGAAAAACCAGTTCAGTTTCCTTGAAAACCAAGCTTCACAATCTCTCAAACTCTTCTCCTTCAAACATTCCTATTCTAGGCTTGCTACACCTAAACTGACAATGCTGTCATCACGTACCAGAAAGTGATTCCTCCAAGACTATAGTTATTGGTTACATCATGCTATTGATTGTGAAATCCCAGAAGGGCCAGCTTTGCAAGGTAACCACTTCAGGACTTGGCACTGGGTCGCTTTCCACGGACAGAGTGGAGTGGCTGTTTCCACGGGCCGCATGTTGAAAGAGCTCACTTTCTGATGAAGCCAGGCTTTGATCCTTTCCAGGTGACTCTAGGGTCCTCATCATCACCAGACCCCCCACCCATATGGCTGTTGTCTGTACCAACCTATATGAGACCTTGGTAAACTCCTAAAATGAGGGTTATTTTATACAGAGATAGTGAGTTGAATGGTGGCCCCAAAAGACGTGTCTCCCCAGAACACGTGAGCAGGACCATATCTGGGAAAAGGGTCTCCTTACATGTAGTTAAGGGTCTCACGGGAGGTCATCTTGGGTTAGAGTGGCCCCCAATCCAATGACAGTGTCTTTGTAAAAGACAAAAGAGGAGAGACCCAGACACAGGAGATGCCACATGAAGACAGAGGCAGAGATGGGAGGGATACCGCCACAAGCCTGGGGACGCCTGGAGCCCCCAGAAGCTGGAAAAGGCAGGGAGAACCCTATCCTGGAGCCTCTGGAGGGACTTCAGTCCTACAACACCCTGATCTCACGTGTCTAAACTCCAGGACTGGGGGAGGATGAATGCCTATTGTTTTAAACCACCCAGCTTGTGGTCATTTGTTAGAGAAGCCACAAAACAGTCACAGAGACCCTGCTCTGTAGGATCCTGGAAATGTGGGTCTCACTAAAGGCAGACAGAGGCTGGATTATGGAACCCTTAGAGTCAGCATTGGGTGCCCAGAAATCCTAAAGCAGTGGCTGGACACCAGAATGTTGACGGGTCAAGTTGGAAGCCCTAAGGGTGCTGTGTGCACACAGCCTCCCCAGGTTCTTACACCTGTACGTGTGGGGGGTAAGAATTTCAATCCTGATTCAGGACTTTTAACATTACCATTCACATTTCTAATTAAGAACCCACCAGTGGAGACTGGTTCAAAATGGTGGAGTAGAAGGATGTGCACTCACTCCCTCTTGCAAGCACACTGGAATAACAACTAACTGCTGAACAATCATCGACAAGAAGACACTGGAACTCACCAAAAAAGATGCTCCACGTCCAAAGACAAAGGAGAAGCCACAATGAGACAGTAGGAGGGGTGCAATCACAGCAAAATCAAATCCCATAACTGCTGGGTGGGTGACTCACAGACTGGAGAACACTTATACCACAGAAGTCCACCCACTGGAGTGAAGGTTCTGAGCCCCATGTCAGGCTTCCCAACCTGGGGGTCTGGCAACGGGAGGAGGAATTCATAGAGAATCAGACTTTGAAGCCTAGTGTGATTTGATTGCAGGACTTTGACAGGACTGGGGGAAACAGAGACTCCACTCTTGGAGGGCACACACAAAGTAGTGTGCAATCAGGATGCAGGAGAAGGGGCAGTGACCCCATAAGAGACTGAACAAGACCAACCTGCTAGTGTTATAGGGTCTCCTGCAGAGGCAGGGGTGGCTGTGGCGAACCGTGGGAACAAGGACACTGGCAGCAGAAGTTCTGGAAATAGTCCTTGGCGTGAGCATTCCCAGAATTGGCCATTAGCCCCACCAAAGAGCCAGGTAGGCTCCAGTGCTGGGTTGCCTGAGGCCAAGCAACCAACATGGAGGGAAACCAGCCCCACACATCATCAGACAAGCAGATTAAAGTTTTACTGAACTCTGCCCACTGGAGCAACACCCAGCTCTACCCACCACCAGTCCCGCCCATCAGGAAGCTTGCACAATCCACTTAGATAGCCTCATCCACCACAGGGCAGACAGCAGAAGCAAGAAGAACTACAGTTATGGAGCCTGTGGAAGGGAAACCACATTCACAGAAAGATAGACAACATGAAGAGGCAGAGGACTTTGTACCAGATGAAGGAACAAGATAAAACCCCAGAAAAACAACTAAATGAGATGGAGATAGGCAACCTTCCAGAAAGAGAATTCAGAATAATGATAGTGAAGATGATCCAGGACCTTGGAAAAAGAATGAGGGCAAAGATGGAGAAGATGCAAGAAATGTTTAACAAAGACCTAGAAGAATTAAAGAACAAACATCTAGAAGAATTAAAGAATAAACAGAGATGAACAATACAATAACTGAAATGAAAAATACACTAGAAGGAATCAATAGCAGAATAACTGAAGCAGAAGAACGGATAAGTGACCTGGAAGACAGAAAGGTGGAATTCACTGCCACAGAACAGAATAAAGAAAAAAAGATGAAAAGAAATGAAGATAGCCTAAGAGACCTCTGGGACAATATTAAACACAACATTCACATTATAGGGGTCCCAGAAGGAGAAGAGAGAGAGAAAGGACCCGAGAAAATATTTGAAGAGATTATAGTCGAACACTTCACTAACATGGGAAAGGAAATAGCCACCCAAGTCCAGGAAGTGAAGAGAGTCCCAGGCAGGATAAACCCAAGGAGAAACATGCCGAGACACATAGTAATCAAACAGACAAAAATTAAGGACAAAGAAAAATTATTGAAAGCAACAAGGGAAAAATGATAAATAACATACAAGGGAACAGCTGATTTCTCAGCAAAAACTCTACAAGCCAGAAGAGAGTGGCACAATATATTTCAAGTGGTGAAAGGGAAGAATCTACAACCAAGAGTACTCTACCGGCAAAGATCTCATTCAGATTCGACAGAGAAATCAAAAGCTTTGCAGACAAGCAAAAGCTAAGAGAATTCAGCACCACCAAACCAGCTCTACAACAAATGCTAAAGGAACTACTCTAAGTGGGAAACACAAGAGAAGAAAAGGACCTACAAAAACAAACTCATAACAATTAAGAAAATGGTAATAGGAACATACATATCGGTAATTACCTTAAATGTGAATGGATTAAATGCTCCAACCAAAAGACACAGGCTCACTGTATGGATACAAAAAGAAGAGCCATATATATGCTGTCTACAAGAGACCCAAATCAGACCGAAGAACACATACAGGCTGAAAGTGAGGGAATGGAAAAAAATATTCCATGCAAATGAAAATTAAAAGAAAGCTGGAGTATCAATACTCATATAAGATAAAATAGACTTTAAAATAAAAAGTGTTACAAGACACAAGGAAGGACACTACATAATGATCAAGGGATCAATCCAAGAAGATATAACAATTATAAATATATGTGCACCCAACATAGGAGCACCTCAATACATAAGGCAACTGCTAACAGCTATAAAAGAGGAAATCGACAGTAACACAATAATATTGTGGGACTTCAACACCTCACTTACACCAATGGAGATCATCCAGACAGAAAATTAATAAGGAAAAACAAGCTTTAAATGACAAAATAGACCAGATAGATTTCATTGATATCTATAGGACATTCCATCCAAAAACAGCACATTACACTTTCTTCTCAAGTGCACATGGAACATTCTCCAGGATAGATCACATCTTGGGTCACAAATCAAGCCTCAGTAAACTTAAGAAAACTGAAATCATATCAAACATATTTTCCAACCACAATGCTATGAGAATAGATATCAGGGAAAAAAACGTAAAAAACACAAACACATGGAGGCTAAACAATATGTTACTAAATAACCAAGAGATCACTGAAGAAATCTAAAAGGAAATCAAAAAATACCTAGAGACAAATGACAGCAAAGACACGACGATCCCAAACCTATGGGATGCAGCAAAAGGAGTTCTAAGAGGGAAGTTTATAACAATACAAGCCTACCTGAAGAAACAAGAAAAAATCTCAAATAAACAATCTGACCTTACACCTAAAGGAACTAGAGAAAGAAGAACAAACAAAACCCAAAGTTAGTAGAAGGAAATAAATCATAAAGATCAGAGCAGAAATAAATGAAATAGAAACACAGAAAACAATAGGAAAGATCAATAAAACTAAAAGCTGGTTCTTTGAGAAGATAAACAAAAATGATAAACCTTTAGCCAGACACATCAAGAAAAAGAGGGAGAGGACTCAAATCAATAAAATTAGAAATGAAATAGGAGAAGTTACAAGGGACACCACAGAAATACAAAACATCCTAAGAGACTACTACAAGCAACTCTATGCCATTAAAATGCACAAACTGTAAGAAATGGACAAATTCTTAGAAAAGTACAACCTTCCAAGACTGAACCAGGAAGAAATAGAAAATATGACCAGACCAATCACAAGTAATGAAATTGAAACAGTGATTAAAAATCTTACTACAAACAAAAGCCCAGGACCAGATGGCTTCACAGGCGAATTCTATCAAACAGTTAGAGAAGAGCTTAACACCTATCCTTCTCAAACTCTTCCAAAAAATTGCAGGGGAAGGAACACGCCCAAACTTATTCTATGAGGCCCCCATCACCCTGATACCCAAACCAGACAAAGATATGACAAAAAAAGAAAATTACAGGCCAATATCACTGGTGAATATAGATGTAAAAATCCTCAACAAAATACTAGCAAAGAGAATCCAACAACACATTAAAAGGATCATACACCACGATCAAGTGGGGTTTATCCCAGACATGCAAGTATTCTTCAAAATACACGAATCAATCAATGTGATACACCATATTAACAAACTGAAAGATAAGAAATATATGATCATCTCAGTAGTTGCAGAAAAAGCTTTTGACAAAATTCAACACCCATTTATAGTAAAACCCCTCCAGAAAGTGGGCATAGAGGGAACATACCTCAACATAATAAAGGCCATATATGACAAACCCCCAGCAAGCATCATTCTCAATGGTGGAAAACTGAAAGAATTTTATCTAAGATCAGAAATAATACAAGGATGTCCACTCTTGCCACTATTATTCAACATAGTTTTGGAAGTCCTAGCCACAGAAACCAGAGAAGAAATAGAAATAAAAGGAATACAAATTGGAAAAGAAGAAGTAAAACTGTCACTGTGTGCAGATGACATGATATCATACATAGAGAATCCTAAAGATGCCAGCAGAAAACTACTAGAGCTAATCAATGAATTTGGTAATGTTGCAGGATACAAAATTAATGCACAGAAATCTCTTTCATTCCTATACACTAACAATGAAAGATCAGAAAGAGAAATGGGGCATCCCTGGTGGCACAGTGGTTGAGAGTCCGCCTGCTGATGCAGGGGACACGGGTTCATGCCCCAGTCCGGTAAGATCCCACATGCCACGGAGTGGCTAGGCCCATGAGCCATGGCCTCTGAGCCTGCACGTCCGGAGCCTGTGCTCTGCAACAGGAGAGGCCACAACAGTGAGAGGCCCACGTACCGCAAAAAAAAAAAAAAAAGAGAAATGAAGGAAACAGTCCCATTCACCATTGCAACAAAAAGAATAAAATACCTAGGAATAAACCTACCTAAGGAGGTAAAAGACCCATACTCAGAAAACTATAAGACAGTGATGAAAGAAATCAAAGATGATATAAACAGATGGAGAGATATACCATGTTCTTGGATTAGAAGAATCAATATGGTGAAAATGACCATACTACCCAAAGCAATCTACAGATTCAATGCAATCCCTATCTAATTACCAGTGGCATTTTTTACAGAACTAGAACAAAAAATCTTAAAATTTGTATGGAGACACGAAAGACCCTGAATCACCAAGGCACTCTTGAGGGAAAAAAATGGAGTTGGAGGAATCAGACTCCCAGGCTTGAGACTATACTACAAATCTACAGTAATCAAGACAATATGGTACTGGCACAAAAACAGAAATATTGATCAATGGAAGAGGATAGAAAGCCCAGAGATAAACCCACCTACCTATGGTCAACTAATCTATGACAAAGGAGGCAAGGATATACAATGGAGAAAAGACAGTCTCTTCAATAAGTGGTGCTGGGAAAACTGGACAGCTACATGTAAAAGAATGAAATTAGAACACTCCCTAACACCATACACAAAAATAAACTCAAAATGGATTAGAGACTTAAATGTAAGACCAGGCACTATAAAACTCTTAGAGGAAAACATAGGAAGAACACTCTTTGACATAAATCACAGCAAGATCTTTTTTGATCCACCTCCTAGAGTAATGGGAATAAAAACAAAAATAAACAAATGGGACCTAATGAAACTTAAAAGCTTTTGAACAGCAAAGGAAAACATAAACAAGATGAAAAGACACCCCTCAGAATGGGAGAAAACATTTTCAAATGAAGAAACTGACAAAGGATTGATCCCCAAGATTTACAAGCAGCTCATGTAGCTCAATATCAAAAAAATAAACAACCCAATCCAAAAATGGGCAGAAGACCAACATAGACATTTCTCCAAAGAAGACATACAGATTGCCAACAAACACATGAAAGGATGCTGAACATCACTAATCATTAGAGAAATGTAAATCAAGACTACAGTGAGGTATCACCTCACATCAGTCAGAATGGCCATCACCAAAAAATCTACAAAGAATAATTGCTGGAGAGGCATTAATTGGAGAAAAGGGAACCCTCTTGAACGGTTGGTGGGAATGTAAATTGATATAGCCACTATAGAGAACAGTATGGAGGTTCCTTAAAAAACTAAAAATAGAACTACCATACCACCCAGCAAACCCACTACTGGGCATATACCCAGAGAAAACCATAATTCAAAAAGACACATGCACCCCAATGTTCATTGCAGCATTATTTACAATAGCCAGGGCATGGAAGCAACCTAATGCCCATTGACAGATGAATGGATAAAGAAGATGTGGTACATATATACAATGGAATATTACTCAGCCATAAAAAAGAATGAAATTGGGTCATTTTTAGAGACGTGGATGGATCTAGAGACTGTCATACAGAGTGAAGTAAGTCAGAAGGAGAAAAACAAATATCATATATTAACGTATATATGTGGAACCTAGAAAAATAGTATAGATGAACCAGCTTGCAAGGCAGAAATAGAGACACAGATGTAGAGAACAAATGTATGGACACCAAGGGGGGAAAGTGGTGGGGGGGTTGGGATGAATTGGGAGACTGGGATTGACATATATACACTAATATGTATAAAATAGATGACTAATAAGAACCTGCTGTATAAAAACATAAAAATTCAAAAATTAAATAAATAAAAATTTAAAAAACAAAACAGAAAGACAAGCTCTTCCCTTTCCATACACTTATTTATATGAATGAATGATTTCCATGCTTATATCTATAAATACAAAAAAGAGGAATAAAATCTACCTTGAACCAAAAAAAAGAAAAGAAAAACCAGAACCCACCACTTATACAGATGAAACTCTATCAGGACACTTGCTCCAGTGGTAAACAATTTTGAAATTGGTCAGAGGTGGGGAATTGTCTCACATGCAGCCAGCAGCCCCCCCTCCCCGCAAGGAGCGTCCTCATTGCCAAGCTGATGGACGGTGCCGAGGCGTCTCTGAGTAAACGTGAGCTGACCCCCAGGCCAGCTGCTGCTGAACTTTTTCCACCCTCCCCAGGTAAAACACCTGAATATGTGCAAAGACTTTAACGCCTAGAGGAGGGGGCCTGGAGCCACACCAGCAACAGCACGCAGGCCCGAGTTGGTGCCTGCGGGCCAGCCAGGATGGTCGTGGCCCCAGGCGCTCTCTGGGAGCTTTCCGTTTCCGTACCTGTGTTACCCCTCCTGTCCTGGTCTCCACCGCTTTTTTTCTTGCGTCCTCACCTCTGCCCGGGGAGAAATTCCAACAGCAGGTATTGGTGACACATCGTCTTCCTTAGCAGGGAGCAGCCTGGGAACTCCTGCAGAAAGTCCAGCAGAGCCCCACTCACACCGGGCCACCCACAAAGCCATGGGCCCTGCTCCCTCCCACCAGCCCAGCGCCGAGACTGCTGACGGGGCAGAGAATATGGCGTCAGGCACAGCTGCAGGCACTCTTGCTGCCTGGAGGGGTACACCTGGGGAGGGCTGGCTGGCCGAGTCAGGCTGCGCAGATCAGCCAATCCTTGCCCATCAGGGATGCAGAGTTGCAGAAAATGGGCCCTGCTGCACTGGCCAGGTCCAAGGAACAGGTGTGGCGTCCTGAGGGTCAGGATAGACAAGGGGCTGCAGCTCTGGCTTGTTTTCTAATCATTTTATCTGGTCCATGAGTGGGAGACAACTTCACAAAAACGCTCTCCTAATGAGAAGAAGCCAGGAGTCAGGGAGAGGAGGGGTGGTGGGTGGAGACAGAGGCCTGGTGCCCCGGGTGCAGTGGAAGCCTCTGGAAGACCCGGTGGAGGGAGGCCGCACAGAGTGAAACCCAGGGTCACAGACCTGTCGGAGCTGCTGTTTGTTAGTTCAGGTCCTGCTCTGAGGTGCTCAGTGTCAGCTCTGACCAACAGGTGAGCTGGGGTGCTCTGTAACGAGGGCTACGTGCACGGTTCCTGTGTGCCCAGCCCTGCTGGGTGCCTGCCCAGGGGAGCTCCGTATCCTGGGCGGGGCCTGACCACGAGAGCCCCGTGGGCTGCTGGGTTGCCTACACAGGTGAGCTCTGTATCCTGGAAGGTTAACTGGGGAGGAGCAAGTCCCACCTTGGATGCGGCTGTCACCTCTTTCCTCACAGGGTTCCATCGCCGAGTCAAGCGGTCTCATTCTCCCCAAACACAGCATCAGGAGGGCGGGAGGGGTGACAGTCCCCACTGGGTCTCCTTCATGTGAGACCCTGTGCTTTTGAAAGAGCAGGCACTCTGCACTCAGGGGTGGTGGGGTGGTGGCATGAGGCCCACGATGGGCAGGAGGGTCACCAGGTGGGGATGAGCCAGTGTGCAAGGAGTTCCACGGTGGGTTCTCCTCTCCAACGGCTTCTGTGCCCCAACCTCTCCCCGTGTCTCCCATCGAAGACAGCTCGGTGCCCGTGCTGGGTGTCAGCCCCAGGGCATGAGGTCACCTGATTGGGAGCTATAGGAGCTGTCAGCCACCCCCATCCATCCCCCCCACCCCCCGCACACGCTGCAGGGAAGCAGGACCTGAGTGCAGGGCTCTCAGCGGCCCTGAGCGCCCCGCCCGGAATCGGCCAGCGGAATGGACAGACCGGATCGCCCGGCCCGGACCATGCAGGACTGTCCTGCCTGGGCTTCCAGTGCGGCCGCCTCCTTCTGGAAGCCTGGGAGGCTGGAATCAGGCCACTTCTTGTCTGTCCTGGCAGCAGACTGGGCTGCACTCTAAGAAGTTCGTGGCTCACCCGTGGGTCCTGACCATCAGGTGGCCAGAGATATTGGTAACATTTTTATTTTGCCTGTTGAAGTGTTTAATGACAAAGATTTTGTTCACTTTCCTGATGTGGGTGTCCAAAGATGAGAGACCCATGTGTGTGACCTGTACCTCCTATGAGATCAGCCCTAAGGTAGTTTAAACAGGATCAAGTTCTGTCTGCACAGTAGATTTAGACCTCTGCATGTCCTGTCTACTGATTATGTTTAGAGCTGACCATGTGCTGTCTATAATAAGAACATTTAGACCTGACCATGTTCTGTGTACGTTAGGACTATGGGGACCTGGGTAGAGACACAGCCTGGCCTCAGTACTGGGAAGCTCCTGCAGTGTCTGCTTCTGAATGTCAGTGCTTAGATGTCTGGCGTCTGGAGCTGAGGTGGGCTTGTCTAGGTAACAGTGTCTCTTCTGAGTGTGGTTACCTGGTCTTCCCAAGGGTCAGTGCTATGGTCGGGGCCTTAGTCTTTATCCCTGCAAGGTTCACCTTCCTTGAGGCTCATGGAGACTCCTCAGAAGGGCTACCGGGAAATTATTCCAATTATTCCAATTTGCATTGTGAGTAGGGAGGCAGGTTTACCTGGTGAATTGATTGCAGGGCACGCAGATCGGGCAAAAGACCGATGGGCAACAGGTGAGGCTGCTGCTGAGCTCTCCTTCCAGTCAATCGTCCCTACTCAGCAGAGTCCAGAGCTGCTCCTCGGCTTTCAGCCCTGCTGTCCTGTGAGTTTTCTCAACATGTAAGTGAGACAAGAAAGGACTGAGCCTGCCAGAACCAAGGTAGTGTGTTCACTTCTAGCATGAAAGCTTTAAAAACAGTTAAAATCACACAGAACCAAAGTGAGAAGAGGACTTCTCTGGGACAAGTGTGGGGGGAGGAGAGCAACCTTACACTAATTCTGGCATCCCAGGAGGTCCCAGGAACCCAGCTTGTTTCCACATTAGGGGACAACCCAGCAGAGCCATGGTGTCCTGACCAAGGGGACGTGTGACCCCAGGTGCAGGGTCTGGGGAGGTGGGGTCACTTGGTGAGTGTGGACCTGTGGCCCCAGGTGTGGGGTGTCTGGGAAGGTGGGGTCACCTGGTGAGTGTGGACCTGTGACCCCAGGTGGGGGGGTCTGGGGAGGTGAGGTCACCCTGGAGACTGTGCATGTGTGACCCCAGGTGGGGGGATCTGGGGATGTGGGGTCACCCTGGGACTGTGGGCATGTGACCCAGGTGCAGGGGGGTTCTGGGGAAGTGGGGTCACCCTGGTGAGTGAGAAAGTGTGACTTCAGATGCAGGGTCTAGGGAGGTGGGTCACTGTGGTGAGTGTGGACGTGTGACTCCAGGTCACACACATAGGGTGTGGGTACTGTGTGGGTCTCACCACATCTGCATGGGTCGGAATCACATGTACAGGGAGACACCATGTCTGCTCTTTGCCTGCAGAGTTTCTTGTCCCTTTTGAGATTTCCAACATCTGAATGAAGAGTGTTGCCCTGATTATCCTGTGGCTCCTTTTCTTCTCTTAATCTTGTCACATTCATATGAGGTCAGGCATGTTTGACTGCATTGCTGCTCTGTGTTCTGGTGAGTGACAACCCTTGGTGGTATCATATTAATATCATAGCATATCATATATCTAATCTATGGGGGTCACCACTGCCTGGGTTCCCCTGGACAGAGGTCAGGTGAACACAGACTAGCCCCCCCAAGAATGGTCTCCCATGTGCCATGTGAGGGTACTATGATGGCCCCTAAGGTGGGGGACTGTGTTTGGGCCTCCAACATTTGTGATGAAGGGGAGTTGAAATGGAATCTCAATTAACAACACATTATTTTAAGAATTTATTTTAAGTGAAATGAAACACACATCACATACCCTTTACAATCATCACCATTTTAAGTGCACGTTTCTGAGGCATCAGATCTATTCACTTTCTCGTGGAGCCATCACCACCATCCCTAGAACTTTTCATCTTGCAAAACCAAAATTCCACAACCATGAAAGTCTCACTCCCCACTCCCTCTCACTGCCCCTGGCACTGATATCCACTTCAGTCCCTGAGTTGTCGACTCCAGGGCACCCACTGGAGTGGAATCCTGCAGTGTTTGCTGATGGGTCACTTTGGAAGAGCTGACTTTCAGTCTGAAGCTCTGCCTGTTTGCATCTGAAGAATCTGCATTTAAGGAGAGGGTGTATGAGGAAGGGGGTGTATGAGGGACAAAGGTGTCCGGGGTGCAGATGAGCCAGGACCTGACCAGCTGCCTTTTGGGTCCTCTGGTTCCATCTCTTGGCCTGGGCCCTATCTGCATCATCACTGGCCCCGCTGGCACCCCTGGGGTGTTGTTGTCTGAGTGAGATTCCCCTGGTGCCCCTGCTCTCCTTCCCTCCTCCTGCTGGTTGGGGAGGGAACTGCTTGCTGTGTGGTCTCTACTCCTGAGACACAAAGGACCCTGCAGCATGGACCTGCAGAGTGTGGGTGTGGTCCCAAGAGCATGGGACCCACATAGGACACAGCATTGGGGTATGACAAGTGCTAGGGCTGCCTCATCACTGACAGGGAATGTTGCCAAGATCCTGCTTGGGAGGGCGCGGTGGGTGGCCTGGGACCCCAGAGGCCCCATTCCTATCCTGGAGCTTGGACAGTGCATCCCCATGGGCTCCAGATTCACTCCATATCTCAGCCATATCCCTCTGTCCTGTCTTTGAACTCAGGAAAGCGACCTCTACTGATCATTGTCCACAACATAGGCCTGGTCCTGTCGGTATTAAGATTCTTTAATTTAGCCGTCCTGGGATAGCAGCTCCTTTTAGGTCTAAGAAGGAACAGCTCAGGAGTGTACAACAATTTCAGATGAAACTAATATTCAATGACTATCTCTATACTGCTAGGTTGTTGACTTCCATTAGTCATTCTCCTGGTTTTAGCTCTGATGTGGGGATTACAGAGGAGTCAACATTTAAATCTTCATAATCTGTGTATTTGTAGCATCAGTATCATTACTGACCCATAGTTTTTATGGTTTGGGAAGAGTTATTGATTTCATATATTATGTAAAGGATTCACAATGATGATACGGCAATTAAGATGAAAATAATGGCTGGTAAATTGTTCAAATTTTCTCTACCTGTGCATCTATTGTACGTATATGAGTTAGTTTAGTTGTTAATATTAGTGAAATAATATAGAAGACTAGAGAACTTCTTTTAAAAATAACTATTAATGTGTGATTATGAAAATGTAAAAGTTCTTCCATAATTGGCGATGTTGCAACTTGAGAGCCTAGATGAAATTGATATGCCTTAGAGATATACAGGATTTTAGCCTATGATTTAACTTTGACAAAGTGACATCACTTTTTACTTTTATCTCATTTATTGAGAAAGGCATAATTGTTCTGGTGTTGGCTTGAAATTGGTTGAAAAGGACTTGAGTCCTTCCTTATTTTACATTTACATAGGTAGGATCTTCAAACATAGTATATGGTGGAGGGCCTCCATGCAACCATTCTAGGTTAGGAGTAGCAGTTTAGTTTCCACTGCTGAGACTTCTGGTTTGGATGCAAAAGCTTTTCAAAGTATGAAGGTTATTAGCATTACTGCTGCTACTGAGATGAATGAGTCTAAAGACAAAATATTTAATGTTGTGTGTGCATCAGGGTACTCAGAGTAACGTAGTGACATCCCTGAGAGGCCAAGAAAGTGCTGCAGGAAGTCATATTTACTAGTACAAATATACCTGTGAAGTGAATTTTTGCTCATGCTAAGTGTATAACCTGAGAATAGTGGGAATCAGTGTAGGAAGCCTCCTATAATAACGAAGACTGCTCCCATGGACATTACGTCATGGAAGTGTGCTACTACATAGTATGTATCCTGGAGGACAATGTCTGGGGATGAGTTGGCTAAGATGATTGCTGTCAAAGCACCTACTGTAAAAAGAAAAATCAAGCCTAAAACTCATAATATAGTGGGGGGTCATATAATATTACCTCCGTGAAGAGTTGCTAATCAGGGACTTCCCTGGTGACGCAGTGGTTAAGAATTCACCTGCCAATTCAGGGGACACGGGTTCAAGCCCTCGTCTGGGAAGATCCCACATGCTGCGGAGCAACAAAGCCCGTGCGCCACAACTACTGAACCTGCTCTCTAGAGCCTGAGAGCCTCAACTACTGAAGCCCACGTGCCAGAGCCCGTGCTCTGCAACAAGAGAAGCCACTGCAATGAGAAGGCCGCGCACCGCAACGAAGAGTAGCCCCTGCTCACCGGAACTAGAGAAAGCCTGCGCGCAGCAACGAAGACCCAGCGCAGCCAAGAAAAAAAAAAATTAAAAAAGAGTTGCTAATCAGCAAGGTACATTTACTCCTGTAGGGACAGAAGTATTTCACGGTAGCTGATGCAAAGTAGGCTCCAGAGTTGACAGCTATCCCTATGGTAAACATATGATGGGCCCACAAGAGAAATCCTAAAAAGCCAGTGGACATGACTCATACTATTCCCAAATAGCTGAAAGGCACTTTTTGTCCTAAATAGTATGTAATGATATGTGAGTTTATAACAAACCCTGGTAGGCCATGAATACAGACTTCAGGGTGACCAAAGAATCAAAATAGGTGTTGGTATAGGATTCGGTCTCCTCCTGCAGAGTCAAAGAAAGTAGTGTTGAGATTTCTATCTCTTAACAGTATGGCAATTCTGGCTGCTCGGACTGACATTGGTAATTATATTAAGATGGCTATAGTCGGGGAAGATTAAACAAATAATGGTGCTTGGTATTGGGATGTGACTGCTGGTTTTGTATTAAAGACTATAGTAATAAAAATAATAGCACCAAGAATTGAAGAGACACCTGCTAAATGAAAGGAGGAAATGGTTAGGTCGACCGAGGCTCCTGTGTGGGCCAGATTGCTGGCTAGAGCTGAATATACGGTTCCACTTGTACCAGACCCAGCTTCTACTACTGGTGATATGAGTAGGAGTAAGAATGATAGGGGAAGTAGTCAAAAGTTTATATGATTTATTCGGGGAAATGCTACCTCAGGTGTCCGAGTTGTTAGTGGGCCAAGTCAGTTTCCAAACCCTGCAATCATAATGGGTACAACTATAAAGAAAATTATTACAAGTGCAGGGACTATTATAACTACCTTACGGATTTGGGCATCTCCAAGTAGCGCTCCAGGTTAGCATAGCTCAGCCTGGATTAATACACTTAAGGTGCTGCCTGCTACTCCAGCTCAAGCACCAAATAGTAAATATAAAATGCTGATATCTTTGTGATTTGATGAAAATAATCAGCAGTGTATGAACAGAGGTAAAAAGACTGAGCTAGCATTCGACTGTAAATCTAAAGGCAGAGATTGAGCCCTCTTTCTCAAAAACCCTGTGGTGAATCAACAAATTGAATTGTAACTTCAGAGAAGCAGCTTCAATTCTGCCCGTGATTTTCCTGCCTTTTTTTTCTTTTTTCTTTCTCAAAGGCAGGAGAAGTAGATTGAAGCCAGTTGACTAGAGGATTTGCCTGTTAACTAAAATTTCCTGGGGTTAAAACTCATCAATCTTGTAAGGATTTGGCTTATGCATTCAATGTTTGCTTTGCATTCAATTGATGTAGGATAAAGTCCTGCAGTCCTTATTTTTAGAAATTAAGCAAATTGTACTTGTTTAGGGTTTTGAAAGCTCTTGGTCTAAACTAACCTAAATTCCTAGTCCAGCACGGATAGAATGGGTGTTATGGGTAGTAATCGTGTGGCTATTGTAAGGCCAACTGGCCCGAGGCAGGGGAACACAATCAGATTCACAGGTTGCATCAGACCGAAATTCTCTGGACCACCCAGTTCCAGAAACTGCCCTGGAGACATTCCGGACCACCCAGTTCCAGGACATGACCTAGGAACTTTGAACCCAACCCAGCCTTCCCGCCTTTCGAGGGGCGGGACCAACGGTCCCCCAGGATACCCGAAAAGACCACCAAATAAGGAATACCCTGCGCCCTCCCAGATTCACCACACCCCTTTCGCTTCTTCCCCTATAAAATCTTGCCAAAATCTTGCCCAACCCTCGCCCGGGTGCGACTTCTCTGGCCCCTTTCTCTCGGACCAGTGAACCTCCCCCGGGAGCGCTCCCTAATAAAGCTCACTTGGAAGCTTTCCTCTGTTTCGCGGTGCCGTTTGTTAAGATCCGACCTTACAGCTATTATGATTAGTAATGATAGGAAGGTTATTTGTTTTGTATGTTTGTATTTTTGTGTTGTTTAATGAAGGGAACATAGTTAGTGATGTGGAGTATGTTAGCTGCAAGTAGAAATCTATGCTGAGTACTGTGATGGCCATTAGTGTTGGTAGAATGATGTTATCATTTTTGTTATCTCTTGGATAATTATTCATTTGGGTCAAAACCCTGATAATGGTGGGCAACCTCCTAATGACACTATAATGGTGAGGATAAGGATTGTGATGGGAGGTGTTTTGTCTCATGTGTGTGGTAACGATACTCTCGTAGTACATGATCTGGGTATAAATAGGAAGAAGATAGTGTTATGATATAAATTAGTATGTTTAGGGTTGTTATAATTGGAATATACGTTATAATAGCTGTTATTCATCCTATATGGGCAATTGATGAGGAGGGTGTAATTTTTTGCAGGTGAGTATGGCTAAGTCTGCCTCAGCCTCCAGCTATGATTTATAATATCACTATGATTAACAGTATGTTTAGGTTGATGGATGGTGACATGTGGTATAAAAGTGATAGGGGTGCAATTTTGTCATGTTGATAGCATCAGGCCTGCCCTTCATGGAATGCCTTGAGTTACTTCGGGCAATAAGAAGTGAAATGGGGAAAGTCCCACTTTTTTTTTTTTTTTGCTGTACGCGGGCCTCTCACTGCTGTGGCCTCCCCCACCACGGAGCACAGGCTTCGGAGAAGCGCAGGCTTAGCGGCCATGGCTCACGGGCCTAGCCGCTCCACAGCATGTGAGATCTTCCCGGACCGGGGCACGAACCCGTGTCCCCTGCATCGGCAGGCGGACTCTCAACCACTGCGCCACCAGGGAAGCCCGGAAAGTCCTACTTTTGTGACAAGGACGATTGCTATGATAGTGGATGCTGCTAGATTAAAGATTTTTGTAATTCATTGTGTTCTTTGACCAGAGTATATTAGATTAATGATAATAGCCATATAAGTAGTATTGATGTGGTGGGTTGTTTTAGAAAATATTTGTTGGATGCTTCTGTAGCTTATGGGTTCATGTTTTTTATTAGAATGGGGATACCATTAACCAGTGTGAGCTTGTTACTACAATTATATTTCCTGAGATAATTGTCAGTAGAATGATAGTAAAAACAATGAGAGTTTATTAGTACAGGAAGGATATACAACAATATTTTGGGGGTATGGGCCTTGAAGCTTTCTTAGAGAACCTTACTATATAGCATGTGGTGTAAAGTGGTAGCATGGAGAATGTGAAATTCTTAGGAAGAATTCAATTCCAGGAATAAGAGCATTTAAACCTCTATCATTTACTCTGTCAAAGTAACTCTTTTGTCAGACATATTTCTTAAGTTTGTGGTGGGTTGCCTGGTATGATGACAGGTAGTGAAAACTCTCATATACATAAGGCTAATGTTAGTAGTAAAAATATTTTTATAAGGGATGTATATGTTGATCATATCAAAATTGTGGGTAGGATGCTTGAATTCATAGAAAGGAGATTGTTAGATGTGTTTTAATGATGACTTGGGCTGTATATAATTCTGGCACATAGGGATTGTCGAATGCTCCTAAACAGAATGTTGTGGAAATGTTTATTATAAGGAAATTGACATATTCTCTAGGAAGGATGGGGTGAATGGGCCTGCTACATTTTCTTCATTGAAGCCAAATACAGGTTTTGATTCTACTTCTCTTAAATCAAGTGGGGCTTCGTTGGATTTCTTCTACTGCAGAGATAATCAAATTCTGGGTAGGAGTCAGGAGAAAATTAGTCATAGGTGTTCTTGTGTAATAAATACTGTTGAAAGTGTAAGTGATCCATTTATCAGTAGGACTGAGAATAGAATAACTGCTAACAAGACTTCATATGAGATTGTGTGTGCTACTGTCCGTAGAGCTCCAGTGAGTGAGTATTTTGAATCTGAAGCTCATCTAGATCAGAGGATGGAATAAATGGCTAGGCTTGATATGGCTAATATAAATAGTATGCCTATATTTATATTAATTAATGGATAAGATATGGGAAGAGGAATTAATGTTGTGAGAGCCACGGTTAAGGCTAGCATTGGGGCAATAATATATAAGTTGATGATGTTGATGGTCATGGTGGTTCTTTAATAAATAATTTGAATGCCTCAGCAATGGGTTGTAATAATCCATAGGGGCTGATGATTTTGGGCCCTTTCTGGATTTGTATATAGCCTAGGATTCTCCATTTAGTTAATATGAGGAATGCTATGGTGAATTAAATTGGGTAATTTGTGAAAGAATGTTGATTATAAACATATTCTTAGGAAGAGGACTTGAACCACTGCAGATAAAGGTTTCAGCTTTACATAATTACCGGGCTTTGCCACCGTAACAAACCCTGTTCTACAGTAGGGTATTTATAAATTAATTGAATGTAGATATCATCATTTAGTTTGAAGACATTTTGTAAAGTAAGCCGTATTTCTCTTGTCCTTTCCTACTGGGAGAAATCTATAATAGACAGAAACCAACCAGGATGACCCAGTCTGAACTCAGATCACGTGGGACTTTAATCGTTGAACAAACAGACCATTAATAGCAGTTATACCATTGAAATGTCCTGATCCAGCATGAAGGTCATAAACCGTATTATTGATATGAAGTCGAATACGATTACACTGTTATCCCTAGTCTAACCTGTTCCGTCGATCAGTGTTTTAGAACAACAGGTTATAAAGCATTTTGACTAGCTGGTCTAAATTTTAATCATTCAGAGGTGGTTTTATTCTCCAAAAAATAAATGGCGCATGGGCTCAAAGCGCACCAGCTTCAGTAGTTGTGGTGCATAGGCTCAGTAGTTGCAGCCCACTGGCTTAGTTGCTCTGCAGCACGTGGGATCTTCCTGGACCAGGGATCGAACCCATGTCCCCTGCATTGGCAGGTGAATTCTTAACCACTGCATCACCAGGGAAGTCCCAGAATCGCAGTCTCCCTTTTAATATACCTTAAGCCCAAAGAATCCATTGAAAATTGTTACAGAAAATAAGACAATAAAATATTGTAAGGACTATAACAGAAGCATATAGTACACAGTTCATATAGACACATCCCAAGCAGTTACAAAGTATATTAAAAGGGAGGTTGCAATTTTAAAATAATAAAATAAAATATACCCACAAACTCCCAATCTTTCCTGAAAAGTTGCAATCTGAAACCCTACTGTAGGAAGAAGAAAATTCCAGGAGACATTCTACAAATGAAAGATCTAAACCCTGTGGTTGGATAAGGAATTCTGGAAGGAAGGTATCCTCACCCAGGGAGAGCAGGTTCCTATACTTCTCTAACATCACATCCCTGTACAATTCCCACTGATCTTGGTCCAGGCATTCCCAGTCTTCTTGAGAGAAATCTATGGCCACATCCTGGAATGTCAGCAGTCCCTGAAATTAAAAGTACACGGGCCATGTGGCCACGGGAAGAGTTCATAATGTAACCCAAGAAGAAAACAACAAGTTAAAAGAACTGGTTTTAATTTAGAAGAGTGTTTTGAATTAACCACTAATATATATATATATATATATATATATTTACAAAGTAACATTCTATACCTTATTTCTAACTACAAGTAAAGAGTATGACATGTGATCCACAAAACCAGTATAGAGACTATACTTATCTGGAAAAGAAATTACAAAATGATGGTTTCAACACAGGCATATGCATTTTTGAGTGTTTTATTTATGTCAAACTGGATAAAATGTGTATATTTCTCAGACAGAAAAGACATTTCGAGGTAGAAATATACCTTTCAACTATTCATGGGTACACAAGTACACTGGGGAGATTGTAAAAGTGCAGATTCTGATTCAGTAGCTCTGGTGGGCTGAATTCCATTTTTTTAACAAGCTCATTTTTAACTTGTGATGCCGCAGTCTCTAATTCATTAACCACAATTGTGAATAGCAGAGAGATAATAAGGAAGGTAAAAATTCATATTTAACTTTGAACTTAAAGTGTTTTATGGGTTTTACACGTTTAATAGAATAGTAAGCACAACAGCAACAATCATTTTTGAATATTTACTATAGACTGTATCTTTCTAACTTTTTGTGTAGGATTACAGTAAAAAGGCCTGGGCTGCGGTCACAGTGGGCGGGGCCCCCAGTGCGGGCCGCCCCTCCAGGACCCCCGAAGGGGCCTGCGCGCTCCTGGCGGCTCCCTCCCCCCGCACCCCCTCCCTCCCGGAAGGCTTCGGGGCAGAGCCGTCCCACCCCCTAAGCCCAGAACGGAGCCCGCGTTTCCGCAGAGCTGGAAGTCCCGCAGCTCGGGGTCTCTTCCCTCCGCCGTCACGGAGCTCCCCGGAGCCCGAGGGGAGGGCGGCCTCACTGAGGCTGCCGGCTCTGTAGGGGCCCCACCAGCTGAAGCCGCGACAGTCCTTGGGACCGCGCGCCAGGTAAGTGGACGCGGACCCTCCGCCTGGTTCGGTGCCCGGGCGGCAGAGCAAGACCAACTTCTGAGGGGCAGGGGTTCGCTGCCACCCGCCGCTGCTGTTTAGAAAGAGCTGCCTCCAGCATCTGGTGCAGGGGAACTTTGGTCCCTCCTCTCGCCCCTGCCCTCGGCCTGGCTCGCGGTGCCTGGTGGGCGTGGGGAGGGGGTCGGCCTGAGCGTCCTGAGGGGAAATCTGGGAAAGGGAGGCGCAGGGTCCGGCTGGAGCGTCAGCGCCTCTCCTCCTGACTGCGGGGAAAGCGGCTTAAAACTCATCCCTAGGCTCGCAGGCCCCTTATTCAACCAAGTCCCTCTGAGCCCCTTCCTCCCAGAGTTAAAGTACCAGGGCGGAGGGGACAGGGCAGGGCCCTGGCGTAGGTAATGGGGAACATCAAAAGATGATTGTTAACTAAGGAAAACCGGATATGCCAAGTTAAGGAATTTAGCGCTTTTCTTTGTATGCGAAGATGCAAGAGTCTGGGCTCACTGAAATCCTTCCTTTCATATGCACCTCAGCTCTCTGGGGCCTCCATTCTGTATTTGCATATCCTGAATTACTCAGGGCCCAAGGCTCACACTGGAGGACTGCAAGTGCTGATGACTGTGACATCCTTTGTTTACTGAGCTGGCAAGAAATATTCCATTTCTCACAGGCTTGAGGGGCAGACAATGAAAAAGGGTCGGAGAATCTCACTCAGTATGTTCTTTGGTTTACATATAGATAACATTTATACTTAACTGTGCTAATAGATGTTCTCAAGTCCAATCAACTTGTACTACTGCCCTCTAGGTATTCATTTCATCAATATTCATAGGATAAATGCCTACAGATTTGACTTAATCCATTTCAATAGGATAATGATTCTTAAAGGAAACATAATAGAAATATAACAACAAAACCTTTACCACTAAAGGCTGGGTTTTCAACAACCTACATAAATGTTCCATTGTTAAAATATTGAAATCTTTGTGATATTTGTGCAGTTGTTTCAACAAGTAACTTAAAGACAAAATTGAAAAACAAGGAGGTTTGTGCCTGAGATCATGTTGATGTGAAACCGGGGATGGCCACCTTGTGCCAGGTGAGTTAAGTTTACCTGGCCAGGTAGACCGCAGAGCTCCTGAGAAGCCAGGGTTGGAATTTTTCTGCTGGGTGCCCCTTAGGTTCTGGGACTTGATTGATTGTGAGTCATGTTTCGGGAAAGACCTGATCACAGGAAAAGGGTGGGAATAGAGTGATTTGGGGAGCAGCTAACAACATTCATCACAGCTCATGGCCTGATTGAATTTTAAAGAAATAGGAAAACAAATGCTTCTCATGGAATCAGAGAATGTGCGGGCTGGACAATCCCAGAAAATGAGGAACACCTGTCCCATTTTCCAGATGAGAAAACAGAGGCCCAGCAAGGTGAAATCCCTCACCCAAGTTGCACCCGTCTCTCTTCCCCACTACATACTTCATGAAAGCAGGACTCTTCCTGTCTTGATCACTGCTGAACCCCAAAGAGGGCCAGGCATCTAGCAGCTGCTTCAAAAATTTTGGTTGACTGTAGGAACAATGCTATTTCTTTCTTTCTCACTCTTATTCAGGATTGTGCCAAGAACTCACCAGGTTGCAATGTAATTGGATAAATATCATTATTAATTGAGTTTTGTTGTGATGAGGACTTAGGCTTTGAAGGTAACAGACTTGGTTCAGATCTTGGTTCTGCAACTCAATAGCTGTTTGGCTTTGGGAAAATTACTAAACCTCTCTGAGCTTACTTCCTCCTTTATAAAATGGCAATAAAGCTATCTGAGCCAGCAGAGCATCTGCATCAGAGATGTGCACTAAACATTGGTCTTTCTCACTCTCCCACACCATCTCTCTGTTCTTCCCAGAGAAGTTGTACAGAAGTACTTTAAAAAATAATAATAATAATTAATTTATTTATTTTTGGCTGCGTTGGGTCTTCGTTACTACGCGCGGGCTTCCTCTAGTTGCGGCGAGCGGGGGCTACTCTTTGTTGCAGTGCACGGGCCTCTCACTGTGGTGGCTTCCCTTGCTGCGCTTGTTGTGGAGCACCGGCTCTAGGCACGCGGGCTTCAGTAGGTGGCAGGCAGGCTCAGTAGTTGTGGTGAATGGGCTTAGCTGCTCCACGCCATGTGGGATCTTCCCGGACCAGGGCTCGAACCCATGTCCCCTGCCTTGGCTGTCAGATTGTTAACCACTGTGCCACCAGGGAAGTCCGATAGAGTACTTTTTAAAAAGGGGTTTTGATTTATTTCAGATAGTATACATTTTTCTTGTAGAAAAGATTATCCCACTATAGAAACATAAACATGCAAAACCACTACAAATGCAATATTCTATGGGTTAGATATTATCAGTCACATTTTATAAATAATTGGGCAAATGCCAAAGCACTAGCAACTGGGGAGTAAGAGGACTCAAATCTGGGGTACCCCCCACCCCAATTTCAAGAGCAGGGTGTGTTTTTCAAATCTGTATTTCATCTGGTCTTTGTTTTTCATCCATCCTCTGTGTCTGCCTTTCTCAAGAAGGCTCAGATCCTCTGCTTTCACACCTTCCTGGCTGGCTGTGCCCCAGCTCCCGCCCTGGAACCTCTGCATGCATGGGTGTGCCCGCTCTCCCTGTGCATCACCAGCTTTGCCAGGGAGCTGCTGTATCGTGCACTGCTTGCTGTACCCCAGGGTACCGAGACCCTTCTGGTACATGAAGTACACTCTCATCACCATGAGTGCACGCCCATCCCCTTATCTTATACCCTGCCTCTAAGCCAGGCTTGGGGGTGACTGCAGTGTGCATTCAGCTATGTTAGGTGCTGGGATGAAAGTGAAGTTCCCAACTTTTGAAGTTGCAGGCTTGAGGGGCACACAGTGACTTAAAGTCGGGTCACCTGACTTAAAGGGGGGGCTGTTTGATTTAAAGCCAGGGCACCTGAATTGAAGCCTGCGTCCCTCAGTTGCAGGACGAGACCAACTTTGGAGGTGTACGGGTTCGTTCCAAGCCAGCACTGCTGTTCAGGGAGAGCTTCCAGCAGCACCTTAGTCCACGGGAACTTGGTCCGTTGTCTTGCCCCTGCCCTCAGAGGGGGGGCCACCTGCTCTTATTGAGGAGAATCGGGGAGGGGGAAATGCACAGTCCCGGCTGGAGTTGCAGCAACCCTTGTCTCATGGCAGGGAAGGTGGGGCAGGGGCTGTGTGGTGTCCTGGGGCTGGACTCACCAGATTGACTCAGCCTCTCAGCCTCCTTACCTCCCACCACACACCCTACAATAGTTTCCAGTAATATTTAATTGTGCCTTAGGTTCTCGGTCTTCAAACTCATACACAGTCTCACAGGCCCCTTGATTCAGCCAATTCTTCTGTGCTCTTTCTTCTATTAGATGAAGTACCAGAGGGAGGGGCTGGGGGATGGGAGTGGAGGGACCCCAGCAGCACTAGCCTCAGCTGACTAAAGAGAGCCGGGGCCTGTGCTCTCACATATGTGTGAGGACCCTTAAGGTGGAATCGAGGGGGCCAGTTAGAAGCAGTCCTTGCTGCCTCAAGTGAGTATGGGTCACCGTCGGTTGGGGAGCAGGCTGACCCCTGAGAAGTACTGTTAGGAGGATGTGTTCCTCCCTCGGCTTCAAGGACATGAGGGGACTTCGGAGCTCCAGTTCCCCTCCAGCCCTCCAGTCTGAATGCACCCCAGAGGCCTTGAAGACCTGCCTTCCTGTCCCAGAACTTGCCAGGCTCCAGAATCCAGACTGCAGAGATGGTGCCTGAGCACTGCAGCTTAAGAAGTGCTGTCCCTGGGGACCCAACAGTGGAGAGAGGAAGGGTGAAGGGAGTAGGGGGTGGGGCAGGGAGGGGTGACGGCCCTGGGAGACTTTGAGAGAAATATATCTCCACCCCCACCCCCTGCCCCCTGCAACTGACGCATTGATGCCATAGGATCTCAGGGCCTTTTAGTCAGAGATGCCTCTGCTTCTTTACTCCTGTGTTCAAAACTATGCAAAACCAACTCTTCATCCTCTTGCTGCCTTGCCAGGACCCTTAAAGCACTGTTCTCTTGAAGCACTCATTCCCTAAACTGCAGTTTGGAGCTGTCCCAGCTATTTAAAAGTGTTCTCCTTAAACTGAGATTAAATCCTACTCTTTTGGAAAAACGACTTTCACTTCGGAGGAGATCGTCTTTTCTGCCCATTAATTCCTTCCACTGCCGTCTTAAGAACCTCTGTGCTCAAAGAGCTTGGTGATTTATTTTTTGCTTGATGTCAAAAAAAAACCTTCCCCCACGCACCCCAAAAAGCTTTCCTGGAACATAAGTGTTTCAAAACCATGACAGAGTTTTGACATTAGTATACACTGGGTAGACTGCCTAGCAACCCCTCCAAGAGCCAGAGGTGAGCAACACCTTTACTTATTTGATTGGATGACCTTCAAGTTTAGGAAGGTCTCATTCTTATGACCCAGCAGATAAGACAGAGCCCTGGATGGCTGTGGCTGTGATTAGATAACTTCTGGTGATTTTATTTCCCTTACTGAGCTGCTGCTTCTAGGTTAAATTCATTTTATTACCTGTCCATTTTAAAAGAAAGACTAACAAAGTCACTGTAATAGGTCAGGAGTCTGAGCTCAGGGTTGGTCAAAGGTACTCACAGGGAGGAAGGTGGATAAAAATAGGTGGATAAAATAGGAGGATTGGCAAGTACAGCCAGGACACCCGTGTTCATCGTGCATACTAATAAAGGCCAGAATCTCATTTATTGTGGTGGGAAGTTCTGATGGTTTCACAGGACCAAACTCAAATCATATTCAAACTAGGGGATTTCCCCTGAGCATAAAAGGTAGTATCCATCCCTAGCAGGAGTCACTGCAGAGGAATAAAGATGCAGATGTAGAGAATGGACTTAAGGACATGGGGAGGGGGAAGGGTAAACTGGGATTAAGTGAGAGAGTGGCATGGACATATATACACTAGCAAAGGTAAAATAGCTAGCTAGTGGGGAGCAGCCGCATAGCACAGGGAGATCAGCTCAGTGCTTTGTGACCACCTAGAGGGGTGGGATAGGGAGGGTGGGAGGGAGACGCAAGAGGGAGGGGATATGGGTATATATGTATAGAATAGCTGATTCACTTTGTTATACAGCAGAAGCTAACACAACATGGTAAAGCAATTATACTCCAATAAAGATGTTAACAACAACAACAAAAAGCCCAAAAAAACTAAGTCAGTCAAGCCAACGGAGACATTGTATGTGTTTACAGTTCAAGAAATCCACAAGAGAATCCTTTATTCTGTATGCAATGAATGGTCCATTCGAAAAGAAAAAAACTTTCTGAAATGTTGTTTTTCCATTTATTGTTCAGAACATCATTTTTATACCTCTGCATTTCTTACTCTTCAAAACCAAGTCACGTGAGTTACAGGGAAGCAGCTGATTGATTTAAAGTTGGGTCATGTGATTTAAAAACCAGTGGCAGTTGATTGATTTAAATCCCAGTCATATGACAAGAGGAGGGGGTACTAAAAACTGCTTTTTCATCTCTGGCTCAGAATATCATATTTATAACTTGGTTTTTCTTATGATTTAGAAAACTTGAGCTGTCTCTTCTTGGAATCATCAGGAGAAAAATACAGTATTTCAGGTTCATTCTTGAAACCAACTTCTCACGGTTAAGGTGTATTGACTAAAAGATCTTCCTTCTTCAAAATATTCCAAACCTCTTTAAAACACTTAATTGTAATTGGAGAAAAAAGAAGAATGAGATCAGGCCAGCAGCTGCAGGAGGCCAAGGCATCCCCCAGGACTAGGGAAGGAGGAGGAGGAAGGGCTGAGAGTTGCCATTATTGCAGACAACCTCCAGAGGGCGCTGAAGCAGCGGCAGAGCCCACCTGCCACTCCCAGTTTGGCACTCCAGGGTCAGATTTGGGTTTGGAGATGGGGTTGCTGTAACCCCAAGGAGGTGAGTAGAGAGGAGTTGATTACCGGTCTCCTCTGACTCTCTGGCCCAAATTGCCTGGCTTCACAGCGGGGACAGAGTTTTGCTTTCAGCAACTGACGGAGCACTTCCAGGCTGGTCGGGTTGCCCAGTGGCCCAACAGCCTGACGGGCTGACTGCAGTATGACCGCCCTTTGTTTCTCCAGAATCTGTACATCGGGAGATGCCTGGTTGTGGGAGCCCATTCACCGCCACCCGCCCCAAGGGGGATGGCACCCTCCCTGGCTATGTACCCTATGATCACTAGGTACTTGAAATGACTGCAAGTTTTTTGACTTCAAGGAAAAGCCCGCATAACCACTTCTGCCTCATAATGTGTGCGATTTACTATAGTGGAAGGACATTATAAAGAACAGGTAGAAAACTCACCTGTTGGTCTCCATGTAGGAGTTTATTTTGCATGAATCCCTCCTACATGAGTAGATAGCAGAGGTTTATTTTTGTTCCTGTGTGTGTAGTTTTGGCAACTACACATGTGCAAATATTTTCTCTCCTTCAGCAGGTTGTCTTTTCATTTCATCTTTGGTTTCCTTTGCTGTGCAAAATCTTTTAAGTTTAGTGAAGTCCCATTTGTTTATTTTTGCTTTTGTTTCATTTGCCTTAGTAGACTTAACCTAAAACTGTTGCTATCATTTATGTTGAAGAATGTTCTATATTTTCCTCTAGGGACTTTATGGTTACTGGACTTAATTTAGGTCTTTATTCACTTTTGAGTTTATTTTATATATGGTGTGCTAAAATACTCTAATTTTATTCTTTTCCATGTAGCTGACCAGTTTTCCCAGTACCACTTATTGAAGAGACAGTTTTTTCTCCATATTGCCTGCTTTGTCATAAATCAATTAAATATAAGTGTGTGGGCTTATTTCTGGGATCTCTTCTATTCCAGTGATCTTTGTGTCTGTTTTTGCTCTGGTCCAGTTCTCTTTGATTACTGTCACTTTGCAGTATAGTCTGAAGTCAAGGTGCGTGATGCCTCCAGCTCTGTTCTTTCTCAAGATTGTTTGGCTATTTGGGGTCTTTGTGTTTCTATACCAATTTTAAAATTACTTTTTCAAGTTCTGTGAAAATGCTTTGGTATTCTGATAGGGATTGCATTAAATCTGTGGATTGTCTTTGGTAGTATGGTTATTTTAACAGTATTAATTCTTCCAGTCCATGCACCTGCTATATTTTCCCATCTTTTTTGTTGCCTTCAACTTCTTTCACCAATGGCTGATAGATTTCTGAGTACATGTCTTTTACCTGCTTAGGTGTGTTTGTTGCTAAGTATCTTATTCTTTTTGGTGTGATTGCATATGGCATTGTTTTCTTAATTTTTCTTCTGGCAGCTTTGAGTTTTGGTTTTTCTTCTTTTTCTAATTCCTTCAGGTGTAATGTTAGGTTGTTTATTTGATATTTTTCTTGTTTCCTAAGAATAAGCTTGTATCACTATAACTTCCCCCTGTGAACTGCGTTGGCTGTGTCCCATAGATTTTGGATCATTGTGTGTTCATTTTCAATTGTCTTGGGTATTTTTAGAATCCCTCTTTAATTTCTTCAGTGTTCCTTTCTTCCCCTTTTATTCCCTTCATCTGTGATGTGAGGACTATCTTTAATATTATGTTTGGATTTCTTTCAGTTGTGTGTGTGTGTGTGTTTGTGTGATTATTTTTTAAGTTGCTGAGCTCTTAATTTCACGTGGACATTAACAACCCTGCATTTCTACTCTCCACCCCCACAGTTACTGAATTTGACCTTATATTTTACATCTACTCGTTTTTTGTGTCCCTTAACTTCTTGTTGTGAATATAGACGATTTTTTTACTGTTTTCTTTCATCCTTCCTATTAGCTGTGTACATGGTTGATTTACTACCTTTGTTGAATATTTGCCTTAACCAATGAGGTTTTTCCTTTAGTAAGTTTCTTTTCATAATTTTTATGTTTCAGTCGTGGCCTTTTCTTTTTCACTTAGAAAAGCCCCTTTAAGATTTCTCATAAAGCTGGTTTGGCGATGCTGAGCTCTTTTATTTTTGCTTCTCTGTAAAATTTTAGATCTCACCATCAAATCTGAAGGAGAGCCTTGCTGGGTAGAGTATTTTTGGTTATAGGCTTTTCCCTCTCATGACTTTAAATATACCATGCCATTCCCTTCTGGCATGCAGAGGTTATCCTGAAAAGTCAGCTAATAACTTTAGGCAAGTTCCCATGTTTGTAACTTGTTGCTTTTCCTTTGCTCCTTTTAATAGTGTCTTTTTATCTTTTTTTTTTTGCCATTTTAATTACAATGGGTCTTGGTGTGGTCCTCTTTGTGTTGATCCTGTTTTGGCCTTACTGTGTTTACTGGACTTTGTTGTCTGTTTTCTTTCCCAGGTTAGGGAAGTTTTCAGCTCTTATGTCTTCAGATATGTTCTACACTGCTTTCTCTTTCCTTTCTGCTTCTGGGACCAGTATAATGCAAATATTAGTACACTTGATGTTGTTTCACAAGTCTGTTCAACTTTCCTCATTTCATTTTATTCTATTGTTTTACCGTTCATCTTCAGTGATTGCCAGTACTCTGTCCTGCAGTTTTCTGATTCATTCCTCTGTATCATTTAGTCTACAATAGTTTCCTTTTAGTGTATTTTTCATTTCAGTTATTGTATTCCTTATCTCTGTTTTGTTGTTCTTTAATGGTCTAACTTTTTTCAAACATTCTAACTTCTTGCTCTGGTCGTTGGTTCTTCTCCTGAGTTCTTTGATCATCTTTACAGTCCTTACCTTGAACTCTTTCTTGAGTAGATTGGCTATCTCCACTTCACTTAGATCTTCTTCTGAGTTCTTATTCTTGTTCCTTCATTTGGATCGTGTTTCTGTGTCACCTCATTTTTCTTAACTTGCTGTTTTTATTGCTATGTATGTAGTAGGCTCGTTACATTTGCTGACCTTGGAGAAGTGGCCTTTTGTAGGAGAGGTCCTATGTGTCCCAGGCGCCCACTGTCCCCTGGTCACTAGAACTATATGTTCTAGGGGTTCCCACTATGTGGGCTGCTTGGGCTCTTCTGTTGTGGTGGGCTGACTACTGTGGGTGGTCTGGTAGGCTTGGCTGCCCCCAGACTGCTTCTTTTCCAGGCTCTGCCTAGTATGGAGGCTGTCTGTGCTGCTTGGTGAGGCTAAATCATAAGGTAGCTGGCTGCACAACTCTGGGGGACACCATATCTAGTGCTGGATCATTTATGGGTTGAATTGCAGTCCAGGTGATATCAGGGCTAGTGCCCAGTCACTGGTCCTGGGGCTATGATGGCTACTGCGAGGAAGTACTGAGCTCTGGCTGCAGGGCCCAGGAGTCGCAGAGTTGGTGTTGGATCACTGTCCCTGACACAACTATCTGCAGGGTCTGCGGTATCCCTAATCTTGTGTTGGCATTCTGATGGGCAGGGTCAGGACCCAGCTGAGTCCATGGCTGCTTCTGGCCTGCAAGTGAGTGTTCTGGTCACACACGCTGCTGGACGGTGGTATTCCTGGAGCTGGTGTGTGCCTGTTGGTGTATGAGGCTGATCCCACTGCTAGAGCAGGTTTGCTGTTGGGTAAGTCCAAGCTCCATCCAGTCCCTGTGCAGTAATCACCTGCTGACGGTGAGGCTGACTCCAAGGCCAGAGCAGGCTCACTTGTCAGAGGGGCCAGGGACTCTGGGGCTGGTGCCTGTCTACTGAGGTGTGGAGGCTGATCCCGGGGCTTTTGGTGGCTGGGCCCATGTCCAGGGGCAGCTGTGCATTGAGAGGGTCTGAAGGCAGCCTGTTTGCTGGTGGATGGGGCTATGCCCCTGCTCAGTTAGTTGCTTGGCCTGCAGCATCCTAGTACTTGTGCCTATAGTCTGGTGGAAATGGGTAGGGCTAGGTCCTGAGGCTAAAAAGATAGAGGGAGGATTCTGAAATTATGCTTGCTGGTACCAGTGGCCACGAGGTAGAAGGAACTCCCCCAAACGGCTGCTGCCAGTGTCTATGTCCCTGAGGCTGTGCTGTAGTTGCCCCTTGCCTCTCCGGGAGATTCTCCAACATCAGGAGGTAGGTGTGACCCAGGATCCTTTCACATGACTGCTTCTGTTCTGATTCTCGGGTCATGTGGGATTTTGTGAGCATCTTTTTTTTTTAATTAATTAATTAATTTATTTTTGGCTGTGTTGGGTCTTTGTTTCTGTGTGAGGGCTTTCTCTAGTTGTGGCGAGCGGGGGCCACTCTTCATCGCGGTGCGCGGGCCTCTCACTGTCGCAGCCTCTCTAGTTGCGGAGCACAGGCTCCAGACGCGCAGGCTCAGTAGTTGTGGCTCACGGGCCTAGTTGCTCCGCGGCATGTGGGATCTTCCCAGACCAGGGCTTGAACCCATGTCCCCTGCATTGCGCCACCACGGAAGCCCTGTGAGCATCTTTTTCCTTTTTTTTTTTTTTTTTTTTTTTTTTTGCGGTACGCGGGCCCCTCACTGTTGTGGCCTCTCCCGTTGTGGAGCACCAGGCTCCGGACGCACAGGCTCAGCGTCCTTGGCTCACGGGCACAGCCGCTCCGCGGCATGTGGGATCTTCCCAGACCGGGGCACGAACCCGCGTCCCCTGCATCGGCAGGCGGACTCTCAACCACTGCGCCACCAGGGAAGCCCTGTGAGCAGTTTTTAAGAGTGGAATCTCTATTTCCCACAACCCTCTGGAACTCTGGAAAATAAGCACTACTGGTCTTCAAAGCCCAACTTTCTAGGAACTCTTCTTTCCAGCACAGGATCCCTGGGTTTGGGAGCCTGATGTTGGGTTCATACCCCTTGCTACCTGGGAGCACCTCTGAAATTTTAATTATTTTCCCATTTGTGGGCCACCCACCTGGTGGTATGGGTCTTGACTATATTGAGATTTTCCCCTTCCTTCCTGTCTTGTCGTGGTGCCTTCCTTATGTCTTTAGCTGTAAAACATCTTTTATGGTAGGTCCTGGCCTTTTTCATCAATTGCTGTTCTGTAAACAGTTGTGACTTTGGTGTGCCCATGAGAGGCATCAAGCTCTGGGTCTTTGAATGCTACCATCTTGGACAATCTCTCCACTTCATTCTTAAATCATATTATTTAATTTTTCTTAGTATCTTATTTGATTAGTGACAGTTGGAAATTTATTATCACTCATGTTTACTTCGCCTGTTTTAAAAAATTGAATAATGCATTCATTCATTTTGAAATGTAGGTAGTGACCTGTGAATTTCCATACCTCAGAAATCTAGGATAGGACAAAAGCCTTTTCTACGGGTGTTACCCTCAAACTCTGTTCCCCACCGCAGCCTGGGGATTAACCTCTTGCACCCATGCTCACCTTCTGGTTTTGGACTGTTAACCATCATATTGCATCTGTATGTGTGTTGATGAAGTGAACTCTAGTCTTTCCAGTTTTTGTGTTTTGTTGTTTGGTTTAGGGAACAGTCCTACTATGAATGTACATTTACTGCTCTGCTGAAGTTCGTATATAAGCTTGTCAAGCACATTACCAGAATTGGAATTGCTTGTATATACACTTTGATAAATTTTAGACACAATGGTAGAACAGAAGTAAGTTGTATTTCAAATCCCACAATATTCTCACACCATGAAATCCCTTCCCTTTTTAATATATTTGTGTGTAGTTTATCTTTATGTCCATACTATATTTCCCAGAGATGGGTAAGTGTTATGTTTCTTGCTAGCACATTTACCATGTTGTTCAAAGTCAGGCGTTTAGTGGTTTTAGCATGATCATATTTCCATGAACTCGGAAATACAAGATCTTCTGTCACACTGTCTTTTACTCCCTGCTGTTTTATATTGCCCTCCTAATTCTCAGTCCTGGTCTTTCTTTATGTTCTTCATCAACCTGGATAGACTATACTATTTTCTCCCTTATTCAAGACCAAAAGAATAGAATACGACACCCAGAAATAAACCCTGATATATGGCCAAATGATTTTTGACAAGTTGCCAAGATTTTTCAAAGTAGAAAGTATAGTATTTTCAACAAATGGTGCTGAGAAGTCTTGTTGTCAACATGCAAAAGAAGGAAGATGGACCCTTACCTAACATCATATGCAAAAATTAATGAAAACGTATCAAGAAACTAAATATAAGACCTAATAAAATAAAAAGTCTTAGATGAAGACACATGACCAGAGCTTCATGACATTGGATTTGGCAGTGTTTTCGTCAATATGAAACGAAGGAACAACAAAAGTACAGCTGACAAAAAAATAAACAATTTGCAGTGCATAATTTTTAAAAATGTGTATCAAAGAAATGTAAACAGAATAAAATGGCAACCCACAAGATGGGAGAAAATATTTGAAAGCCATCTATCTGACAAGAGATTTCTATGCAGAATATACAGAGAACTCCTACAACTCAACAAAAAGCAAACACCCTGATTCAGAAATGGATAAAAGACTTGAATAGATGGTTCTTCAAAAAGATGTACAAATGACTAAGCACTTGAATAGATGCTCCATATCACTAAATGCATGTTTATATATTTGTGTGCATGCATACACACACAAGCACACAGACACATACACAAGCAGAAAACAAGTATTGGTGAGGATGTGAGGGAGTTGGAAGCATTGTGGTGTCAGTGGGAATGTAGAATGATACAGCTGCTTTGCAAAAGAGTATGGCAAGTTTTCAGATATTGAAAAATAGAATTACTACATGATCCAGGAATTTTACTATGAGGTATGCCCAAAGGAATTGAAATCAGGGTCTTAAAGAAATATTTGTACTCCAGTGTTTAGAGCAGTAATAATCACAGTAGCTAAAATATGAAAGCAACCTATGTGTTCATCCACTAATTCCTGGATAAGCAAAGTGTGGTATACCCATATAATACAATATTGTTCACTGTTAAGAAGGAAAAGATCTAGGAATATGCTACAACATGGATGAATCTTGAGGAAATTTATCTACCAAAAATGCCATTTTTGTGACTTTTAGTGAGTCATAACAATACAACTACTTATTTCAATTATATGGGGTACCTAGTGTAGTCAAAACCATAGAAATTGGGAGGGTAATGATGCTTTTCAGGTGGTTATGGAACAAAAAGGAAAGTTATGTTTAAAGGATATAGAGTTACAGTTTTAAAACGTAGAAAAGAATTAGAAAGATAAATGGTGATGTTGGTTTCCCAATAATATGAATGTATTTAATATCACTGGACGGTGCACTTTATGATAGTTAACATGTTACATTTTATGTTATTTGATTTTACCAACATACAAAATTGGGAAAGAATGTAATATCAGGAAAGGGAGTGACCCTGGGATAGAGCAGAGAGTAATCAGAAGGGTGAGACACTGCCTATGTTGAAGAAGAAGAGCTGAGAGTCTTCATTGGACAGAAGAGACTTTATAAAAAAGAAAAAATAAATACTCTGAGGGTGTATTAAATAGATATCTATGGGTGTACTGCTATCTCCCATGGGTTATCTTAAAGAGTCTTTAATAAAGTCCATAAGGTTTGTTGAGGCTTTTTTAAAAACTGGATTCCCTAGGAGATAATTAGAGGGTGGTACTTAAGTCTATGTCTAGGTTGACAGATTTTGCAGGGAAGACGAACCTGAGAACAGTGGAGGTCCTGAGAGTTTAAGTACATGGAAATTAGAAAAAAAAATAATAAAGGGAATTAGGAAAACTTTGGACTTCGAAGGTCATGTATTACTGAGTCAGACCTGAGGTTTCTAAGGAGTTATATACGCAGTTGCTCTTTGGATTACTTGTAGATAAAGATAAGTGGAAAAACTAGAGTTATTTCCAAGTGTAGGTAAGATATAATGAGAGGATGGAGGTGGAAAGTAGGGAGGCCCAGAGAAAAGTGGGAAGGTCATATTGGGCCAAGATGGTGGTAATATCCAGCAGAATAGATGGTAGGGCAGACTATGGATTCATCTTTTTTATTTCGGTTCCCCACCTCATCCTTAATAATTCTTTGGGAATATTTCATTGCTCTGTGATGCAGGTACAGAATTCGAGTGAGGAGACTACACCCTCAGAGTCCAGCTGTCTGAGTCCTCAGTGTGCTTCAAATGATGGAGAACTATTGCTTCTTTAGGAGAAGAGTTAGTACCTCGTAGCCAAGCTTAAGCAGGAGCTTATGCAATATTGATTCCATTTTATATATACTGTTGGCATGGAGGTTCCTCCTCCTCTTTTCTTGACCATTATGAAATGAATCTATATTTCTCAATATTTGGGTATATCAGATAAATACATTAAGTAAAGGAATCTTATATATTGCTCCCTGCATAGTTTGCTCTTTCTTGTTTCTCTTTTAGCTTTACTAAATTAGCACAGGGAGAGACCTTGAAATGTTCTAATCAGGGGAGATTAGAACATCGTATTTCTAGAGAGGTTGGTTGGACCATTGAGAATCAAAGCTTCTCCCAGTGAGAATCAAAGCTTCTGTTTCTACTTGGAGGTGTACCTGTATAGAGTAGAGGGCTCCAGGAAGTATCCTAGAATATTCCAACGTCCCTGCAGGAGATCATTAAGAGAGGCAGGATCTGATACCAGATCAGTGTACTATGACATGTTTGTCAGTCCTCTGAGGTGAGATTCTCAGAGCCAATCCCATATAATAGGGCTGAGTGCAGATGATGAAGAACCTGTGAAAGCCTCTGATTGCATGTTAAAGATGAAACTGTGATTTCAGGGAGAATTTTCTTACCTGACTGAATGTCATCCTTCTGTGGGGATCAGATTCTGTGCTTTTCCTCTGTTGATGACCACTGACTGAACATCATCAGAGGATCATGTCTAGACAGCATTCTTTATTTAATTTCTTAAAGAAGAAGACATAGAAAACATTTTTATCCACTTTCAAATTGAGGATCAAAGGGAATGACATCAGTGAAAATGTCAGAGTAGGGAGCTCTGGCTTGTGTCCATCCCCAGAAACACTGACATATGTGGTAAAACCTGTCAAAATGATCTTATCAACACATGTAATTTTCTTTTCACCCTGTAGATTTATCTTTCATTGAAACTTTACTTACTACAGGATGTGGAGAATAAATAAGGAAGTAGAAACTGTATTTCCTGATGAGAGAATCACTAAGTCACATTAGCTGTTCTGAGCTATGTCTTACTCACCGTGACTGTAATTAAAACAAACAAACAAAACACTTTGTTTTTTGTAAGTCAGTTCTGACATTTCCTCATTAAAGACAAGGTAACAGATACAGACTTAGATTTACCAGAATTGAGCAAAATTTTGATTGTACCTGTGTTGAATATATGAGCATGACCTGCTACAAAACTTCATTATACTTATTGCCACAACTGACAAATTCCCTTTTTCCACTCCTGATATGTTGCATGTAAGGAACGCATAGGTCACTTACCCCAGCTGGTCACAGGTAAACTCTGCCACATGGATTACTGCCTGTTTTCCTGCTGGAAGACCCTACATTCTCGAGTATCATGCCTGAAGAGTATCTGGGCTCTTCTTTTTTCTGGATAAAGGTTAGATAATCACCTAATTTTATGAGAAATATATAAATTGTATTTGTATATTCTTCAGGTTTTTATTTATCCATTCTCTTTCAAGTCCTAAGTGCAAATATTAAAGTGATTTCCAAGAGGGTGGTAAATAAGACAGCTACGTTTATGCTTCAAAATTAGCAATAAATCATAATATAATTGTAAATGCATTAATATGTGATTAATATGTAGATACTTATGTAAGTGCAATTTTAGTAATGCTTTGTGGAGAGCTTCAGAATCTAGGTATTAAACAAAAAAAGAAGGAGTTCTTGAAACTCTCAGAATTATAGAGAAGTCTTTGTGTCTATAAATATCAATCTGAAATAATGCATTTTCTCAGAAATAAACTAGGCATAAAATTGTAGGAAAAACTTCATGTAATGAAAGAGCATGTGAGACGGCCATACAAGAAAAAGAATATTCTCAGAGAATAATGAACAGTGTGGAGTTCAGCAGAAGGGTAATACAGATTCAGAGAGTAAAACTTTGGAGAGCCTAATATTTCAATAGTTCCTCATATTTCATCTTTGGAGAGACGGTAGTCATTTGAAATATGATGTTATAAGGTGACATTAACATACTTAAATATTTTCGTTTAAAAATGACCACTTAGAACCAGAATAAATGAAAGAGAACACAAAATTATGTTTCTGTTGATCTTTAAAGACCTCAGGTGAGTGTTGATAATTTAAAAATACATGATGTCTTTCACTGCAAAGTAAAGGAGCTGTTAACAGTGGAGGATTCCTGGACTGAACGTCAATATTATGACATAGTATGAGTGTGTTTCATGTTTGGTAATTGCAATAATTTTTGCTTTTGTTGTGGTCATCCATTTACAATGCTTGGTGTCAGTTTATTTATCCCTTGTAAAAATAAAATACAGTGTGTGTGTGTGTGTGTGTGTGTGTGTGTGTGAAAAAAAAATACATGATGTCTTGAGTAAAGTTGTATGGAATTTGAGATCTGGAAAAAAGCATTTCTTTTCTGTAATGCTAGGATGCTAATTGGACATTTTTGCAAGAAAGAGATTTCAGGATGCAAATCTCATGTCTCTAAGGTGGGAAGTCAGTTCATGGCGGAACATTCTATTAAACTTGCGTGAGTGGAGAAATATTTCTTTGGAAGGGAGAGGTCACGAATCCCTTTTTAATAAAGTTAGTGGTTTATAGTATACTGAATGAGCAAAATGGCTATTCCTGAGCTTTAGAAAAAAATAATATAGTTTTTCTGCCTTTATATTGTGAAGCTGATGTGAAATATCAAAAATTCTTTCTTTTGAAAAACAATGTAATCAATTTGACATAATTCATATATATTGAACCTGTGGTATACACACACAATAAAACTTACATTCAAAAAATTTTTCGCCCTTAAGAAATATTTTCAAGTGTAGTTGATTTACAATGTTGTGGGGTTTTTTAAATACATGTTTATTGGAGTATAATTGCTTTATAACATTGTATTAGGCTCTGCTTTACAACAAAGTGAATCAGCTATATGTATACATATATTCCTCATATCCCCCCCTCTTGAGCCTCCCTCCCACACCCCCTATCCCACCCCTCTGGGGGACATAAAGCACCGAGCTGATCTCCCTGTGCTATGCGGCAACTTACCACTAGCTCTTTTACATTTGGTAGTGTATATATGTCAGTGCTACTCTCTCACTATGTCCCTGTCTCCCCTTCCCCTCTGTGTCCTTAAATCCGTTCTCTACATCTGTGTCTTTATTCCTGCCCTATCACTAGGTTCATCAGTACCATTTTTCTAGATTCCATATATATGTGTTAGCATACGGTATTTGTTTTTCTCTTTCTGACTTACCTCACTCCATATGCCAGACTCTACGTCCAACCACCTCACTACAAACAACTCAATTTTGTTCCTTTTGATGGCTGAATAATACTCCATTGTATATATGTGCCACATCTTCTTTATATATTCATCTGTCGATGGACATTTACGTTGCTTCTGTGTCCTGGCTATTGTAAATAGTGCTACAGTGAACATTGTGGTACATGTCTCTTTTTGAATTATGGTTTTCTCCGGGTATATGCCCAGTAGTGGGATTGCTGGGTCGTATGGTAGTTCTATTTTTAGTTTTTATGGAACCTCCATACTGTTCTCCATAGTGGCTGTATCAGTTTACATTCCCCCAACAGTGCAGGAGGGTTCCCTTTTCTCCACACCCTCTCCAGCCTTTATACATTGTTGTATTAATTTCTGCTGTGCAGCAAAGTGATTCAGTTTTATATATATATATATATTCTTTTCCATATGGTTTATCACAGGATATTGAATATAGTTTCCTCTGCTATACAGTAGGTCTTTGTGGTTTGTCCATCCTATGTAGAATAGTTTGATTCTGCTATTCCAAAACTCCCTATCTTTCCTTCACTCTCTCCTTGGCAACCACAACTCTGTTTTCTATATCTGTGTGTTTGTGTCTGTTTCGCTGGCATGTTCATTTGTGTCCTGTTTTCGATTCCACATATAAGTGATATTATATGGTATTTGTCTTTCTCTTTCTGACTTACTTCACTTAGTATCATCATCTCTAGGTCCATCCATGTTGCTGCAAATGGCATTATTCTTTTTTATGTCTGAGTAATATCTATTGTATATGTATACCACACCTTCTTTATACATTCATTTTTCAATGAACATTTAGGTTGTTTCCATGTCTTGGCTATTATAAATAGTGCTGCTATGAACATAGGGTTGCATGTATCTTTTTGAATTATAGTTTTTTCTAGAAATATGTCCACAAGTGGGATTGCTAGATCATATGGCAACTCTCTTTATAGTTTTTTTGAAGAACCTCCATACTGTTTTCCATAGTGGCTGCACCAACTTACATGGCCACCAACAGTGTAGAAGGGTTCCCTTTTCTCCATACCCCCTCCAGCATTTGTTAATTGTAGATTTTTTTAATGATGGCCATTCTGATCAGTGTGAAGTGGTACCTCATTGTAATTTGGATTTTGCATTTCTCTAATAATTAGTGATGATGAGCATCTTTTCATGTGCCTATTGGCTATCTGTATGTCTTCTTTGGAGAAGTGTTTATTTAGGTCTTCTACCCATATTTCCATTGAGTTATTTGTTATTTTGTTATTGAGTTGTATGAGCTGTTTGTATAGTTTGGAAATTAAGCCCTTGTCAGTCTCATCACTTGCTAATATTTTCTCCCAGTCCATAGGTTGTATTTTCATTTTGATTATGGTTTCCTTTGCTGTGCAAAAGCTTATAAGTTTGATTAGTTCCTGTTTCTTTTTTGCTTTTACAGTAAGTCCCCTACATATGAACACGTTCTGTTCCAAGAGTGCGTTTGTAAGTCCAATTTGTTTGTAAGTCCAACAAAGTTAGCCTAGGTACCCAACTTACACAGTCGGCTATATGGTATTGTACCGTAATAGGTTTATAATGCTTTTCACACAAACAGTACATAAAATACAAAAACAAATAAAACATTTTTAATCTTGCAGTACAGTAACTTGAAAAGTACAGTAGTACAGTACAACAGCAGAGATACTCAGGCTGGCATCGAGTGAACAGGCAAGAAGAGTTACTGATTGGAGGAGGGAGAGGAGGTGGGAGATGGTAGAGGTGAAGGATTATCAGCAGTAGGAGACAGAGGGCAAGCTTCAATTTCACTCATACCTGACATTGATGGCACAGGTTCTGGTTCCTTGCTGGATTTAATTCTGTCTACCCTCTTGAAAAAATGATCTATTGATGCCTGGGTAGTAGCTCTTTTCTTCTCATCATAGATGACAAGGTAGCCCTGGATTGCATTCTGAATGGCTGCTGCTGCCACCTTTGGGTACTCTTCTAGGTTTGGGTCCTGTGCCTCAAAATCTAACAGTGCTTCCTCAAATAAAGGAGATCCCCTTGCCATTTTCTGTGTCATGAATCTCTTCAGTTCTTCACTTACTTCTTCTTCCTCCTGCCCCTCTTCATCCTTTCTCTGGGCCTCCAATTCCATCAGGTCTTCGTTAGTAAGCTCCTCATGTTGCACAGCAAGGAGTTCAGTGAAATTGTCCTTTTGCAGACCTAGCTCCAGCTTCTTGCTGAGGGTCACTACATTGCTGAAGACCTCTTTGCACTTCTGATCTACCTTCTCAAATCCACAAAAGTCATGAACAAACTGTGGGCAAATGTTCTTCCAAACCCCATTCATGGTGACCACCATACACTCACACCATGAAAAGTCAATGTTTTTTAAGGTCTTGTAGATGTTATAGTTCTTCCAAAATTGTCCCTAGGTTGTTCCTGATTTGTCACTTACCTTTACTGCCTGACAAAAAGTGTGACATAAATAATATTTCTTGAAAGTCGCTATAACTCCCTGGTCCATAGGTTGGATGAGCAATGTAGTATTTGGTGACAGATGCACTACTTTGACGTTGGGATGAAAGTCATCCATGAATGGGGGGTGGCCCAGAACATCGTCGAGCAGCAAAAGAATGTTTTGCTGGGACGTCATTCTCCAAGCAATATTTCTCTACATCTGGGATAAAGTGGTGGCAAAACCAGCCCTAGAAAGTGACCTGTGTAATCCAGGCTTTGGGGTTACGCGTGTTTACATTCCCTTTCTGATACTTCTTTGTTAGTGTAAAGAAATGCAACCAGGGACTTCCCTGGTGGCTCCATGGTTGAGAATTCGCCTGCCAATACAGGGGACATGGGTTTGAGCCCTGGTGCAGGAAGATCTCACATGCCGTGGAGCAACTAAACCTGTGCTCCACAACTACTTAGCCTGCACTCTAGAGCCCATGAGCCAGAACTACTGAGCCCGTGTGCCACAACTATTTAAGCCCGCATGCCTAGAGCCTGTGCTCTGCAACAAGAGAAGCCACTGCAATGAGAACCCTGCGCACCACAACGAAGGCTAACCCCCACTGGCCACAACTAGAGAAAGCCCGTGCACAGCAATGAAGACCTAATGCAGCCAAAATAAATTTAAAAAAGAAAAACAAAGAAATACAACCAATTTATGTATGTTAATCTTGTATCCTGCTACTTTGTTGAATTTATCAGTTCTAGTAGTTTTTCTGTGGAATTTTTAGGGTTTCCTTTATATATATTATCATGTTATCTGCATATAATGACAACTTTACCTCTTTTCAATTTGGTTAGATTTTATTTCTCTTTCTTGTCTGATTGTTGTGGCTAGGACTTCCAATACTATGTTGAAGAGAAAAGGTGAGAGTGGGCATCCTTGTCTTGTTCCAGATTTTAGCGGGAAGGCTTTCAGCTTGTGAACATTGAGTATTATATTGGCTGTGGGTTTTTCATAAATAGCTTTTATTATGTTGAGATATGTTTCCTCTATACCCACTTTGGTAAGCGTTTTTATCATGAATGGATGTTGAAGTTTTTCAAATGCTTTTTCAGCATCTATTGAGATGATCATTTGTTTTGTGTTTTTCCTTTGTTGATGGGGTGTATCATGTTGATTGATTTGCATATGTTGAAACAACTTTGTGACACTGGGGTGAATCAAATTTCGTCATGGTGTATGATCCTCTTATGTGTTGTCAGATTCGGTTTTCTAATATTCAGTTGAGAATTTTTGCATCTATATTTAGATATTGCAAAGATATTGGCCTCCAATTTTCCTTTTTGGTAGTGTCTTTCTCTGTGTGTGTGTGTTTTTTAAGTCTTTATTGAATTTGTTACAATATTGCTTCTGTTTTATGTTTTGGTTTCTTGTTTGTGAGGCATGTGGGATCTTAGCTCCACGACCAGGGATCAAACCCACACCCCCTGCCTTGGAAGGCGAAATCTTAACTACAGGACCACCAGAAAAGTCCCCTTCTGTTTGTTTGTTTTTTTTTTTTAGTAAATTTATTTCCTTCTTTATTTTTGGATGCATTGGGTCTTTGTTGCTGTGCACGGGCTCTTTCTTGTTGTGGTGAGTGGGGGTTACTCTTCGTTGTGGTGTGCAGGCTGTTCATTGCGGTGGCTTCTATTGTTGCAGAGCATGGGCTCTAGGTGCCCAGGCTTCAGTAGTTGTGGTTCGTGGGCTGTAGAGCGCAGGCTCAGTAGTTGTGGCACACAGGCTTAGTTGCTCCGTGGCATGTGGGATCTTCCCGGACCAGGGCTCGAACCTATGTCCCCTGAATTGGCAGATGGATTCTTAACCACTGTGCCACCAGGGAAGTCCCCCCCACAGCATCTGGTTTTGATATCAGGGTGATGGTGGCTTCATAGAATGTCTTTGGAAGTATTCCTTACTCTTCAGTCTTTTCAAAGAGTTTTAGAAGAATCAGTGTAAGTTCTGCTTTGTATATTTGGTAGAATTTGCCTGTGAAACCATCTGATCCTGGACTTTTGTTGGTAGGGAGTTTTTTTAAATTACAGATTCTATTTTGCTTTTAGTGATTAGTCTTTTCAAGTTATCTATTTCTTCTTGATTCAGTTTTGTTCCGCTGTAAAAAAACAACCATATATTTTTAGGTTATGTTAGCACCTAAATACTTACCATGTATTAGACCACAAAAGAGCAAATAAAAAAAATTAAAGTATTTTTTCAAATAGAAAAAGTATTGAAATATTTTTAAGAAATTGGGATAATAATACTAATTACAATAATGACAGATTGTTCTGAACTTAAAGACTACTTTATCTAAGATGCATATTATATGGATATTGTTTTATTGTTTTTCAATACATGGAATGTTTTCTCCTTTCTAATGTAATTCTTTTATATGTATATTGTGAAAAAATTTAGTTGCACATAATATAAAAAATTACACTTTAATAGGAGATATTAATTCATTTACATTTACTATAGTACTGAAAATGCTTAGGTTTAGAGTTACCATGTTATTGAGTGCTCTTATTTATTTATTTATTTTTAAAAAAGATTTAATTGGGGGGGGCATAAATTATTTATTTTTAACATCTTTATTGGACTATAATTGCTTTACAATGGTGTGTTAGTTTCTGCTTTATAACAAAGTGAATCAGCTATACATATACATATATCCCCATATCTCCTCCCTCTTGCGTCTCCCTGCCACCCCTCTAAGTGATCACAAAGCACTGAGCTGATCTCCCTGTGCTATGCAGCTGTTTCCTACTTGCTAACTATTTTACATTTGGTAGTATATATAAGTCCATGCCACTCTCTCACTTCATCCCAGCATACCCTTCCCCCTCCGCATGTCCTCAAGTCCATTCTCTCTGTCTGCGTCTTTATTCCTGTCCTGCCCCTAGGTTCTTCCCAACCATTTTTTTTCTTTTTTTTAGATTCCATATATATGTGTTATCATACAGTATTTGTTTTTCTCTCTCTGACTTACTTCACTCTGTATGACAGACTCTAGGTCCATCCACCTCACTACAAATAACTCAATTTCATTTCTTTTTATGGCTGAGTAATATTCCATTGTATACTGAAGATGTGCAACTTCCTCTTTATCCATTCATCTGTTGATGGACACTTAGGTTGCTTCCATGTCCTGGCTATTGCGAATAGAGCTGCAATGAACATTGTGGAATATGACTCTTTTTGAATTATGGTTTTCTCCGGGTATATGCCCAGTAGTGGGATTGCCGTGTCTTATGGTAGTTCTATTTTTAGTTTTTTAAGGAACCTCCATACTGTTCTCCATAGTGGCTGTATCAATGTATATTCCCACCAACCGTTCCAGAGGGTTCCCTTTTCTCCACACCTCTGCAGAATTTATTGTTTGTAGATTTTTTTGATGATGGCCATTCTTACCTGTGTGTGGTGATACCTCATTGTAATTTTGATTTGCATTTCTCTAATGATCAGTGATGTTGAGAATTCTTTCATGTGTTTGTTGGCAATCTGTATGTCTTCTTTGGAGAAATGTCTATTTAGGTCTTCTGTCCATTTATGGATTGGGTTGTTTGTGTTTTTTTGATATTGAGCTGCTTGGGCTGCTTGTAAAGTTTGGAGATTAATCCTTTGTAAGTTGCTTCATTGGCAAATATGTCCTCCCATTCTGGGGGTTGTCTTTTTGTCTTGTTTACATTTTCCTTTGCTGTGCAAAAGCTTTTAAGTCGCATTAGGTCCCATTTGTTTATTTGTCTTTTTATTTCCATTTTCTAGGAGGTGGGTCAAAAAGGATCTTGCTGTGATTGATGTCATAGAGTGTTCTGCCTATGTTTTCCTCTAAGAGTTTTACAGTGTCTGGCCTTACATTTAGGTCTTTAATCCATTTTGAGTTTATTTTTGTGTATGGTGTTAGGGAGTCTTCTAATTTCATTCTTTTACCTGTAGCTGTCCAGTTTTCCCAGCACCACTTATTGAAGAGGCTGTGATTTCTCCATTGTATATTCTTGCCTCCTTTATTAAAAAATAAGGTGACCATATGTGTATGGGTTTATCTCTGGGCTTTCTCTCCTGTTCCATTGATCTATATTTCGTTTTTTTGTGCCGGTACCATACTGTTTTGACTACTGTAGCTTTGTAGTATAGTCTGAAGTCAGGGAGCCTGATTCCTCCAGCTCTGTTTTTCTTCTCAAGATTGCTTTGGCTGTTTGGGGATTTTTGTTTCCATACAAATTGTGAAATTTTTTTGTTCTAGTTCTCTGAAAAATGCCATTGGTAGTTTGATAGGGATTGCGTTGAATCTGTAGCTTGCTTGGGGTAGTATAGTCATTTTCACAATGTTGATTCTTCCAACCCAAGAACATGGTATATCTCTCTATCTGTTTGTGTCATCTTTGATTTCTTTCATCAGTGTCTTATAATTTTTTGAGTAAACGTCTTTTGTCTCCTTAGGTAGGTTTATTCCTAGGTATTTTATACTTTTTGTTGCAGTGGTAAATGGGAGTGTTTCCCTAATTTCTGTTTCAGATTTTTCATCTTTAGTATATAGGAATGAAAGAGATACCTGTACATTAATTTTGTATCCTGCAACCTTACCAAATTCATTGATTAACTCTGGTAGGTTTTTGGTAGCATCTTTAGGATTCTCTATGTATTGTATCATGTCATCTGCAAACAGTGACAGCTTAACTTCTTCTTTTCCGATTTGGATTCCTTTTATTTCTTTTTCTTCTCTGATTGCTGTAGCTAAAACTTCCAAAAGTGTGTTGAATAATAGTGGTGAGAGTGGACAGCCTTGTATTGTTCCTGATCTTGGTGGAAATGTTTTCACTTTTTCACCATTGAGAGCAATGTTGGCTCTGGGTTTGTCATATATGGCCTTTATTATGTTGAGGAAAGTTCCCTCTATGCCTACTTCCTGGAGGGTTTTTGTCATAAATGGGTGTTTAATATTGTTGAAAGAATTTTCTGCATCTATTGAGATGATCATATGGTTTTTATCCTTCAGTTTTTTAATATGGTGTATCACATTGATTTGCATGTATTGAAGAATCCTTGCATCCCTGGGATAAACCCCACTTGATCATGGTATATGATCCTTTTAATGTGCTGTTGGATTCTGTTTGCTAGTATTTTGTTGAAGATTTTTGCATCTATGTTCATCAGTGATATTGGCCTGTAGTTTTCTTTCTTTGTGACATCTTTGTCTGGTTTTGGTATCAAGGAGATGGTCTCATAGAATAAGTTTGGGAGAGTTCTTCCCTCTGCTATATTTTGGAAGAGTTTGAGAAGGATAGGTGTTAGCTCTTCTCTAAATGTTTGATAGAATTTGCCTGTGAAGCCATCTGGTCCTGGGCTTTTGTTTATTGGAAGATTTAAAATCACAGTCTCAATTTCAGTGCTTGTGATTGGTCTGTTTATAGTTTCTGTTTCTTCTTGGTTCAGTCTTGGAAGGTTGTGCTTTTCTAAGAATTTGTCCATTTCTTCCAGGTTGTCCATTTTATTGGCATAGAGTTGCTTGCAGTAATCTCTCATGATCCTTTGTATTTCTGTGTGTCAGTTGTTACTGCTCCTTTTTCATTTCTAATTCTATTGATTTGAGTCTTCTGCCTTTTTTTCTTGATGAGTCTGGCTAATGGTTTATCTATTTTGTTTATCTTCTCAAAGAACCAGCTTTTTGTTTTTTTGATCTTTGCTGTTGTTTCCTTCATTTCTTTTTCATTTATTTCTGATCTGATCTTTACGATTTCTTTCCTCTGCTGACTTTGGTTTTTTTTTTTTCTTTCTCTAATTGCTTTAGGTGTAAGTTCAGGTTGTTTATTTGAGATGTTTCTTGTATCTTGAGGTAGGATTGTATTTCTATAAACTTCGCTCTTAGAACTGCTTTTGCTGCGTCCCATAGGTATTGGTTCATCATGTTTTCATTGTCAGTTGTTTCTAGGTATTTTTTAATTTCTTCTTTGATTTCTTCATTGATCTCTTGGTTATTAAGTAGTGTATTGTTTAGCATCCATGTGTTTGCATTTTTTTACAGATTTTTTCCTGTAATTGATATCTAGTCTGATAGCATTGTGGTTGGAAAAGATACTTGATATGATTTCAATTTTCTTAAATTTACAAAGGCTTGATTTGTGACCCAAGATATGATCTATCCTGGAGAATGTTCCACGAGCACTTGAAAAAAAGTGTATTGTGTTGTTTTTGGATGGAATGTCCTATAAATATCAATTAAGTCCATCTTGTTTAATGTATCACTTAAAGCTTGTGTTTCCTTATTTATTTTCATTTTGGATGATCTGTTAATTGGTGAAAGAGAGGTGCTAAAGTCCCCTACTATGATTCTGTTACTGTTGATTTCCCCTTTTATGGCTGTAAGCATTTGCCTTATGTATTGAGGTGCTTCTATGTTGGGTGCATATCTTCTTCTTGGGTTGATCCCTTGATCATTATGTAGTGACCTTCTTTGTCTCCTGCAATAGTCTTTATTTTAAAATCTTTTTTGTCTGATATGAGAATGCTAATCTAGCTTTCTTTTGATTTCCATTTGCATGGAGTATCTTATTCCATCCCCTCACTTTCAGTCTGTATGTGTCCCTAGGTCTGAAGTGGGTCTCTCGTAGACCCCATATATACCAGTTGTGTTTTCGGATCTATCCAGCCAGTCTATGTCTTTTGGTTGGAGCATTTAATCCATTTACATTTACATTTAAGCTAATTATTGATATGTATGTTCTTATTACCATTTTCTTAATTGTTTTGGGTTTGTTATTGTAGGTCTTTTCCTCCTCTTGTGTTTCCTGCCTAGAGAAGTTCCTTTAGCATTTGTTGTAAAGCTGGTTTGGTGGTGCTGAATTCTCTTAGCTTTTGCTTGTCTGTAAAGGTTTTAACTTCTCTGTCGAATCTAAATGAGATCCTTGCTGGGTCGATTAATCTTGGTTGTAGCTTTTTCCCTTTCATCACTTTAAATATGTCCTGCTAGTCCCTTCTGCCTTGCAGAGTTTCTGCTGAAAGGTCAGCTGCAACCTCATGGCAATTCCCTTGTGTGTTATTTGTCCCTTGCTGCTTTTAATATTTTTTCTTTGTATTTAATTTTTGATAGTTTGATTAATATATGTTTTGGTGTGTTTCTCCTTGGGTTTATCTTGTATGGGATTCTGTGCTTCCTGGACTTGATTAACGATTTCCTTTCCCATATTAGGGAAGTTTTCAATTATAATCTCTTCAAATATCTTCTCAGTCTCTTTCTTTTTCTCTTCTACTTTTGGGACCCCTATATTCGAATGTTGGTGTGGTTAATGTTGTCCCAGAGGTGTCTCAGATTGTCCTCAATTCTTTTCATTCTTTTTTTTTTTATTCTGCTCTGCAGTAGTTATTTCCACTATTTTGTCTTCCAGGTCATTCATCCATTCTTCTGCCTCAGTTATTCTGCTATTGTTTGCTTCTAGAGAATTTTTAATTCCATTTATTGTGTTACTCATCATTGTTTGTTTACGCTTTAGTTCTTCTAGGTCCTTGTTAAATGTTTCTTGTATATTCTCCATTCCAGTTCCAGGATTTGGGATCATCTTTGCTATCATTACTCTGAATTCTTTTTCAGGTAGACTGCCTATTTCCTCTATATTTGTTTGTTCTGGTGGGATCTTACCTTGCTCCTTCATCTGTTGTGTGTTACTCTGTCTTATTTGGCTTTCGGGACTGTATTTGGGGTCTCCTTTTCGCAGGCTGCAGATTCGTAGTTCCCGTTGTTTTTGGTGTCTGCCCCCAGTGGCTAAGGTTGGTTCAGTGGGTTGTGTAGGCTTTCTGGTGGAGGGCACTGGTGCCTGTGTTCTGGTGGGTGTGTCTGGATCTTGTCTTTCTGTTGGGCAGGTCCGCATCCGGTGGTGTGTTTTGGGATGTGTGTGACCTTATTATGATTTTATGCAGCCTCTCTGCTAATGGGTGGGCCTGCATTCCTGTCTTGCTAGTTGTTTGGCATGCGATGTCCAGCACTGGATCTTGCTTGTCTTTGAGTGGAGCTCGGTCTTAGTGTTGAGACAAATACCTATGGGATAGCTTTTGCCGTTTGATATTACAAGGTTCCGGAGGTCTCTGGTAGACCAATGTCCTGAACTCAGCTCTCCCACCTCAGTGGCACAGGCTTGACACCCGGCCGGAGCACCAAGACCCTGTCAGCCACATGGCTGGGGGTGAGAGCAAGAGGTAGCTTTGCTACATCTCAAAGAGCACCAATGGGATTCACTGACCATTTTGTCTCCAGAAGTGAAGAAAACAAGTCAGTCTTTGGCGAGTCAGCCAGTTTGGTAGCCAGCCTCCAAGATGGCCCTAATCATCCCCTAATTATCTCCCAATCTTCATGCACCTATGTGGCTCCTCACACTTGAAAAGGGCTGACTGTTTAACTAATAAGACATTGCAGAAATGACAAAGTGCAGCTTCCAAAGGTATAAAAGTCATTGCAGCTTCTGCTTTGGTTTTTGCTAGATCACTCATCCTGGGGTAAGCCAGCTGCCATGTCATGAGGACACTCAAGCAGCCCTAAGGAGAGATCCATGTGGCAAGGAACTGAGACCTCTTACCTACAGCCACGTGAGTGAGTCATCTCAGAAGTCAAAAGATTTAATTTTATTTGTTTTTGGTTGTGTTGGGTCTTTGTTGCTGCACAGGTTTTCTCTAGTTGTGTCAAGCAGGGGTTACTCATCGTTGTGGTGCATGGGCTTCTCCTTGCCGTCATTTCTCTTGTTGTGGAGTATGGGCTCTAGGTGCATGGCCTTCAGTAGTTGTGTCATGCAGGCTCAATAGTTGTTGCTTGCAGGCTGTAGAGCGCAGGCTCAGTAGTTGTAGTACACGTGCTTAGTTGCTCTGTGGAATGTGGGCTCTTCCCAGACCAGAGATTGAACCCCTGTCCCCTGCATTGGCAGGCAAATTCTTACCCACTGTGCCACCAGGAAAGTCCAGTGTGCTCTTTTTTAAACCTAGTCTGTTTTCATTATTTTCTATCTTAACGATTCTGTATTAAATAAAAAAAAATTCTCCTTTCTACCCCTCCTCTTTGAGGATTATATATGAAGAAGTATGTCTTATTTATTAATCTCAAATTTTCACCTTTTAAGAACTAATCACAATGTCAAGTATTTAATACCTTTCACTTCCACCTTGAAAAGCATGGATATTAAAGTGCTACTATAATTACCTTCCTAGTCTATCTTTTTTACTTTTTGTCATGTATAAAAAACTAAAAACATGCATGGTTTGTAAGGAAATGACAAATTTCAGAAAATTCAGAATCTGAATACACTCCATACAGAGCTTATAGATAAAGACACAGAAAATTGCCAGATACTCAGAAGCCCCCTGGTCCCATTCTAGTGACTCCCCTTAAGGTTTAATATTGTTCTGGTAAATAACAAAAAGATCACTTTACCTGTATTTTTTATATTTTGTATAAATGTAATGGCATAGTAAAATCACTTTTGGATTGGGCTTTTTTATTTTATGTTGTTTGTGAATATGCCTATATGGTTGCCTGTTGTTGTGATCATGCATTGCCACTGTTGCATAGGATTCCATAGTGTAAATATTTAACTATTAATTAATTTATTCCAATGTGTATTACAATATGAGTGATTTTCAGTTTGTGTCTATTGAGAATAGCACTGGTATATCAGTTCTAGAACTTGAGCTTTGGTGGGGTGTGTCTAAATTATTGTTCAGTATACATGTAATAGTAAAAATTTTTGAGTCATAGCTTTCATGTGTTTATCTTTTTAGATATTTCTAACTATTTTCAAAACATTTGTATGATTTTTCATCCTCATCAGCAGTGAATGAGATTCAAGGATTATACACATTCTTGTCAAACTTGATAATACCTGTCATTTTCATTTGAACTTTCTGGTTGGTGAGTGATAATTCCAGGTATCACTTTTTTGCATTTAATTGACTACTAAGAAGCAAAGCATCTTTTGATATGTTTACTTAACATTCTGTACTATCTTTTTTGAAATATCTTTTGGTATATTTTCCCCATTTTTGCTATTACATTATCTTCTTATTGGAGACTTCTTTTTTTTAACGTCTGAAGACTTCTTATTTATGAGTTTTTTATATATGCTTGATATGAGTTCTTCTCTCTTTCTGTCTCTCCTTCTCTTTCTTTAGATGAGTGTCAGTTTTTAATGTTAATAACATCTAATTTGTTATTTTCCTCTTTATTTAGTCTTATTTCTATTTACTTATGTAGTCTTCTTATCTGTAGCAGAACACATTATTTATTATAAACCACAAAAATGTTTTTGTTTCTTCAATAAATCTAATTATTAAGCTTTAAATTTAAGTTAACTTTCTAAACTAAATATGTTGTATCATAGTGAGTATTAATTTTTCTATGACAGCTGAAAGGTTACATTCATTCAGAAGATGTTGTATTCAGCTTTCTTTTTGTTTGCTCCTACTTCTCATTGATTCACAGAGGTAAATGTCACTTCATCCATGGGTCTGACTTTTCTCTGATTTCTCATGGTCATTCCCACTAATTCTTCTTGCCTCCTGAAATCTTTAACAATCCCATTATTCCACAAAAGCAAAAACCTTCCTTGGGCCTTTTTCCTCAGAAGATTGATTATTCCCACATTTTAAATGGGAGATTGAAATAAGTTAGGAGAAAATACCACAAGGGTCTCTCTCTTTTTTTTTTTTTCACATCCTGTATCAGCCTCTGCTTGCACTCTATATTCAAAGATTTTTGTACAACACATTGATGGAAGATGCCAGTTGTTTCTCATTGGGGCAAAAGACAGATTAATTACCTGATAAATAAAATAAAGACAGTGTCTTGCTCTGCCCAAATGTTGGACAGGATTGCTTGCATCCTAATTAAAAAGTTCCAGGTGACTGAAGCTTAAGATTCCTAAGCTTTAATCCATACTTGCACCATGCACAGCACCCAACAGGACTGCTCTACATAACCCCATGAGACTTTTGTGTGCAAGTGGAACAGATAATATAAAACTACTGCTGTCTTTTTGTGTCATAAAAATGACTTTTTGTCTCATTTAAAATATTTTTTTCTAAAATCCAAAAACGTGTCAGGCTAAAATACTGAAATTTCAAATATGGTAAAATCTAAGACCCTTCAAATTTCTTTCCAGTTTTGGTGATGATGGGATGCCATCAGAGATATGACTTCATTAAACACAGTAGCTAAGATTCATTCATAGGCCTGATTGGGGAATATGAAAATAATCCCTGAAAAAATCTGGACATTCTCTAGTTCTCCAGTATTGGTTAAGATGGTAGTAAGGGCCCTTCATTGTCCTCTATGTGAATGCAGATCAGTTGAGAGAGGTGGGGATAAAATAAGCAGCCTAATTATCCTTTATGTTTGTTGTACTACTAGTAGAAAGAGGAAGGCTCAACATGTCACCATGGTTGATATAGCACATAAGCTGCTTGAAAGTACACAGAAATATACCTGCTTGTATTTTCTGTGCAGTTACCCTCTCTTTTGGTGTGCCCTGATACCTCCCTCAAGTTATGTACCAACACCAGCAGCCTTAAGCAGAAATCCAAAGAAATCTATTCTTTGGAATTATGAGGAAGGGAAGACTCGAAAATTTTATAGCATGCTTTATACAAGTATACACGTCACCATCCTTATCTATGTGATGCCATGCATGGAGGGTCAGTAGGTTCAGGGGATTCTGGAAGCACCAAGGTCTGTGGGGTTAATCACAGCTGCATTCATGGGCAGTAAAAGAGAAGGGCCTTATCTTGGTCACTTTCTCAATGCTAGTAGCTACAGAAAGAAGAGGACAGGACATCTTAGGGAGAAGAGCCAACATTAAATGAAATGTCCTAATTACTCTAGGCAACGTCTCATGATAGCCTCCCATAGCTCCTCAAATCCCTACATACTTGCACAACGGGGATAGTGTAATATTAATGGAGCATGTGACTGCATATTAACATTATTTTTGTTGGAAAAAATGAAAGTAGGTTCAAGTGATAGGGTTTGAAAAGGGTTCACAGTGCAAAGGAAACTACTGTAACAATGTGGACAGAACCCTTTGGATGGATTCATCATGTTTTTGTGTTTTTTTTTTTTTTTTCTGCTGCTTCAGAATCTGTAGTAGAGATTGGTGTGTTCCATGATGCATTCCCGCTTCTTATAAGTTTTAGATGGAATACCCCATTAGGAAGAAGTGCACATAAGGAAGATTAGTGAGTCAAACTCCTCTGCCCTCTGTCAGCAGTGGGTGTAAAGGAATTTAGACCAAGTGCTTTCATCCTTTGACATGCAAAGTTTTCACTATATAAATGATGTTTTGTTTGTTTGCAAGTCAGGAGCCTTGGTCTCAATATCCCTGTTTAAAAAGTGTTATCACATGTCTGCCAGAAAGAATTGCTGATGATACTGGAAAAAATTGAGAGTTATCCTGAACAATTAAGGGTTTTGTAGCAACATGGATGGACCTAGAGATTGTTGTACTGAGTGAAGCAAGTCAGACACAGAAAGACAGATATCATTTGATATTGCTTATATGAGGAATCTAAAAAAACAAAAAGGTACAAATGAACTTATTTACACAACAGAAATAGAGTTATGGATATAGAAAACAAACTTATTGTTACCATGGGATAAGTGAGGAAGGGATAAATTGGGATAGTGGGACTGACATATACACACTACTATATATATAAAATAGATAAGTATTGATAAGGACCTGCTTTATAGCACAGGGAACTCTACTCAATGGTCTGTACTGGCCTATACGGGAAAAGAATCTTAAAAAAAAACACAAGTGTTTGTGGATTATATAATAAATATAAATGTGCAAACCTTTAACATGAAAGGAAAAATCAGTTAACTCTGTGGTCCCTGTCATGGTGTAAACATTTTGTACCTCTAATTTTAAAATTTTGAAACCCAGCTCCCATGTTGATGGTATTAGGAGGTGGGGCTTTTGGGAGGTGATTAGGGCATGAGGCCAGAGACCTCAAACATGGGATTAGTGACCTAATAAATGTAACACACAGAAGATCTTATGCCCATTACATGACTTCATTGCCGCGCCAGAAGACCCACATTATGAACCAGAAATTTGTCCCTCACCAGACACTAAGTCAGCTGGCAACTTGTTCTTTTTTTAAAATTAATTAATTAATTAACTTTTTGGCTGCGTTGGGTTTTTGTTGCAGTGCGCAGGCTTCTCATTGGGTGGCTTCTCTTGTTGCGGAGCATGGGCTCTAGGCATGTGGGTTTCAGTAGTTGTGGCACATGGGCTCAGTAGTTGTGGACCGTGGGCTTTAGAGCACAGGCTCAGTATTTGTGGTGCACGGGCTTAGTTGTCCCATGGCATGAGGGATCTTCCCGGACCAGGGCTCGAACCCGTGTCCCCTGCATTGGTAGGCGGAATCTTAACCACTGCGCCACCAGGGAAGCCTCTGGTAACTTGTTCTTGAACTTTATAGCCTCAGCAATTATGAGAAAACAAAAATATTCTGTTGTTTTTAAAATACCAAGTCTCTCGTATTTTGTTTTAGCAGTCAAAGAGCTGGCTGAGGAGAAATATCTGTGAGCTTGAAGACATATCAAGAGAATCCTTTAAATCTCAAAAGAAAAGAGAAAATGGGCAGGAAAGAAATCAACATAACAGAGTAATCAATAATTGTGGAACAATGAAAAATGCTGTGACCTATATGTAATGGGTATAGCAGGAGGAGAATAAAGATAACAAAGAACAGAATTTTTTTTTTTTTTTTTTGCAGTACACGGGCCTCTCACTGTTGTGGCCTCTCCTGTTGTGGAGCACAGGCTCCAGACACGCAGGCTCAGCGGCCATGGCTCACGGGCCCAGCCGCTCCGCGGCATGTGGGATCTTCCCAGACCGGGGCACAAACCCGTGTCTCCTGCATCGGCAGGCAGACTCTCAACCACTGTGCCACCAGGGAAGCCCAGAAAATATTTTTTAAAAATGACTGAGAATCTCCCCAAATGAATGTCTGACACTAAAACCACACATCCAAACTTAGAGGAACATATGAATAGTAAAGAAAACTGACCAATATCTCTCAGGAACATCAATGCAAAAATCCTCAACAAAATATTAACTAATTGAATCCAACAATATTTTGAGAGAATTTTATATCATGAATGAGAGGGAATAATCCCAGGTATGCAAGGCTGGTTCAACATTCTAAAATCAAATAATTATATCCATCATATCAACACCCTAAAGACAATCATTAGCATATCAATAGATTCAGAAGACCTTTGAAAAAAATCTAACACCCATTCTTCATAAAAACTCTCAGTTAAAGAAATAGACTGGAGCATTCTCAAGTTGATAACAAAGATCTACAGGAAACGTATATCTTACATCATGATTAATGGTCAAAAACATGAAGCTTTTCCACTAAGTTCAGGTAAAAGCAAGGTTGTCCCCTTTCATGACTCCTTTTCCATATTTTACTCCAAGTCCTTGCTAATGCAACAAGGCACGAAAATAAATAAAACAAATACAGATTGGGTAGAAAAAAATGAAAGCAGCCTAAATAAAATGTGGGCCAATATACTTTATGGATACCTCACCAAAGAAAATAGACAGTATGCATATAAGTATACAGAAGAATAATCCAGATTACATGCTGCCATGAAAAAGCAAATTAAAAATACAATTACATACCACTATGTAACACTTAGAATGGCTAAAATGTGAACAATGACAAGAACAAATTCTGTAGGGGATGTGGAACAATAGGAAATGTCATTTGTTATTGGTGGAAATGAAAAATAATACAGCTACTTTGGTTGTCTGATTGACACTTGCTATAATATTGAACATTCCCTTACTGTACAATCCAGCAAGTGTTCTCATGGATATTTACTGAAAGTAGTTTAAAACATATGTCCAGATGAAAACTTGCATATGGATATTTATAGCACCTAATTCAATATTGCCAAAATGTGAATGAAACTAATGTGAATGAAACTAAGGTGTCCTCCAATAGGTGAATGAAATGATATAGTATTAATATATTCTGGGAATGGGATAATATTGAGCACTAAAAAAGTAAGCTATCAAGCCATAAAAATATGTGGGAATTCTTTCTTTCTTTTGAAATATAGGTGATTTTCTTTATTTTGTAATTTAAAGTTTCTTGGAGTATAGTTGATTTACAATGTTGTGTTCATTTCAGCTGCACAGAAAGTGATTCAGTTACACATATGCATATATTCATTCTTTTTCAGATTCTTTTCTGATAAAGGTATTCCCAGAATATTGAGTAGAGTTCCCTGTGCTATACAGTAGGTCCTTGTTGCTTATCTATGTTATATAGAGTAGTATTCGTATGTTTACCCCAAGTTCCTGATTTATCCCTACCCCCCACCTTTCCCCTTTGGTAACCATAAGTTTGTTTTCCAAATCTGTGAGTCAGCCTCTGTTTTGTAAATTAGTTCATTTGTATCAATTTTTAGGTTCCACCTAGAAGTGATATCATACAATATTTGTCTTACTGTGTCTGACTTACTTCACTTAGTACAATCATCTCTAGGTCCATCCGTGTTACTGCAATTTGCATTATTTTCTTCTATTTTATGGCTGAGTCATATTCCATTATATATATATACCACATATTCTTTACCTATATTCATATGTTGATGGACATTTTGGTTGCTTCCATGTCTTCGCTATTGTAAATAGTGTTGCAGTGAACATTGGGGAAGATGTGTCTTTTCGATCTATGCTTTCCTCCAGATATGTGCACAGGAGTGAACTTGCTGGATCATCTGGTAGCTCTATTTTATTTTATTTTATTTCATTTCATTTCAATTTTTTTGGAGTGTAGTTGATTTACGATGTTGTGTTACTTTCTGCTGCACAGCAGAGTGAAGCAGTTATACATATATCCAATCCTTTTTGGATTCCTTTCCCATACAGGTCATTACAGAGTATTGAGTAGAGTTCCCTGTGCTATACCGTAGGCTCTTATTTGTTATCTCTTTTATATATAGTGGTGTGTATATGTCAATCCCAATTTCCAGTTTATCCCTCCCGCCTCCCCTTACTCTGGTAACCTCCATTCTGTGCTCCATAGTGGCTGTTACCAATTGGCATTGCCACCAATAGCATAGTATTGGTGGCACAGTGGTTAAGAATCCGCCTGCCAGTGCAGGGGACACAGGTTCAAGCCCTGGCCCGGGAAGATCCCACACGCCACAGAGCAACTAAGCCCATGCGCCACAACTACTGAGTTTGCGCTCTAGAGCCCACGAGCCACAACTACTGAAGCCTGTGTGCCTAGAGCCTGTGCTCCATAATAAGAGAAGCCACCGCAAAGAGAAGGCTGCGTACCACAACGATGAGTAGCCCCCGCTTGCTACAACTATAGAAAAGCCGCACGCAGCAACGAAGACCCAACGCAGATTTAAAAAAATAATAAGAAGTAGTAGGTTTCTCTTTTTTCCACACCATCTGAAGCATTTCGTGCTGTAGACATTGTGATGATGGCTATTCTGAGTGGTTCCAGGTGATACTTCTTTGTACATCTGATTTGCATTTGTCTAACATAAAGCAATGGTGAGCATCTTCATATGTGCTTTTTTTTTTTTGAACAGTGTGAGTAAAATTTACCCCTTGAAAAAGGGTTATTGAAAGTTTGCCTTGTTTTAAAGTCTATTTCGATTACCTACCCCAAGACATTTTTTGAGGGCTGTTGTCATTTATAGCTCCCCAGGCATTGTGAATATGAAGTGCCTATAAGGTCCAGTTTTAGAGTTGTTGTTATGGGAAACAGAAGGCGGCAGGATTTCTACTGTCCCTCTCTGGTTACTGACACAACCTTAGATGTAGGGAAAGTCTTGTTGCTGGGTTTTAAATTAGAGTGGAATGTGCCTGACCAAACATGTAAGGGCTTCTGTCCCATTCCTTCTTCCCCCTTACCCTTCATCCCCCAAACAAATACAACCCCCTGCAAAATCACCTGTTGAGGGTGCTGTCTTGCAGAGTGGGATGACCCTAATGAAGGAGTCTGGAGGTTGGAACCCAAACACCAGGATATGTTGAGACCAGGTGATTTTCCATATGTCATCCAGCCCAGAGAGTCCACCATCCTTTGGGTGTCAGAGGATTGAATTAGTAGTATAAGGGCACACTTAGATCTGGAGATTGTGATCCCATGCAGAGGGGACCAGGTACTACATGTTCAAGGGGGGCGAAGTAGCTGGCATATCCTCCCAGGGTCCTCAGTCTCACAACAATCCAGCCTTGGGACCAAATGGGATATGTGTCCAGGGATGTGACACCAGCACGTTCACCATGACTAAACGAATTTAGTGATCATTTTTCTTTTCTATAATTTAATTTTAAATTTATAATGGAATATAGTTGATTCACCATGTTGTGTTCATTTTTGCTATACACCAACATGATTCATTTATACAGAGATAACTATATATTCTTTTTAGAATTATTTTCCCATTGAGGTTACTACAGGGTGTTGAGAAGAGTTCCAAGTGCTCTGCAGCAGGTCCATGTTGATTACAAGTTTTCCCTCTGTAAATATGTGTATACCAACTCCAACCTCATGATTTATGCCTCCAACACACCTTTCCAGTTTGGTAACCATAAGTTTGTGTTCTAAGTCTGGGACTCTATTTCTGTGTTGTAAGATAGTACCTTTTTTTTTTTTTTGTGGTACACGGGACTCTCACTGTTGTAGCCTCTCCCGTTGCGGAGCACAGGCTCCGGACGCGCAGGCCCAGTGGCCATGGCTCACGGGCCCAGCCTCTCTGCGGCATGTGGGATCTTCCCGGACCGGGGCACGAACCCGCGTCCCCTGCATCGGCAGGTGGACTCTCAACCACTGCGCCACCAGGGAAGCCCAGATAGTACCTTTGTATCAATTTTTAGATTCCACCCGATAAGTAATACCATATGATATTTATCATTGTCTGATTTATGACACTTAGTATGAATGTATCTAGGTCCTTCTGAGGGGCTGCAAATGGCCTTATTTCATTCATTTCATGGCTGAGTAATATTCCATTGTACATATGCACCATAATTTCTTTATCCATTCTTCCTTCCAAGGACTTTTAGGTAGCTTCCAAGTAGAGGCTCTTGTAAACAGGGCTGCATAAAGGTTGGAGTGCCTGGGTCCTGTCAATTTATGTTTTTTCCAAGATACAGGCCCAGGAGTGGAAGTGCCATATGCTCTGAAGCTCTGTTTTTTAGATTTTTAAGGAATCACCATCACTTCTCCAGAGTGGCTGTTAGCAATTTACATCCCCACCATCAGCTTGTCAGGTTCCCTTTTCTCCACACCCTGTCCTGCATTTCAGGTTTTACACTTGGTGAGGTTGGCCATTCTGACTGGTGAGAAGTGATACCTCCTTGTAGTATTGATATGCATTGCCCACCTGTGTTGTTGGCCAAAAAGGGAGTAAGGGTTTTTCCTGAATATATTAAGGAATAACGCATATGGCCTTTTTGGCCAACTGTATCATTGGCGATGTTCAGCAGCTTTGCATGTGCTTTAATGGCGAGTGCAAACTACCTCTTGAAATCCCTTTCCTGCAATTCTGCCTTGCTTACAAGGCCTTTACGAATACTTGGCTAAAGAAATGACTCCATTAGAGGTGTCAGTTACAACCCTGCATGTCTGTGAATTGCAGTGCCCCTGAGCACCAGTTTTCAACTTGTTTAGGGAAGCAGCCACAAAGGGGCAGGATTTCTACAGACCCATTCTGGTTACTCGGGCACCTGAAGGATAGGGAAATTCTTCTTCCAGATTAGGAAACTAGAGTGGCATATGCCTGTCCAAACATCTAGGGCTTGTGTCTCATTCCAACCCCAATTCCCCTCTTCACCCGGAAAATTCCAAGCTGTGCAAAACCGGCTGTTGAGTGTGCTGCCTTCCCAAAGTGAGGAGACTCTAAGGAAAGGAGCTGGAGGGGGGAACCCGAATACCAGGAGATGTGGAGATGAGGTGACTTTTCCAAACTCTTCCCGAACACACGGTGTACCATCCTCTGGATGTCCCATGCATATTTTAGCTGTAGGAAGGGTCCCCTGCACTGGGAGATATGGGGCCCATGGAATGGGTACCACGCAGTATTACTCTAAAAGGGCTACATTTGCTGTCCCATCCTCACCAAGCCTCTCAGACCCACGAGTGTAGAGCCTTAGGTCCCATCCAGCTGTGTGTCTACATGTGGTCAGTCCAGGTTGCATCACAGCCCCTGAACAAATTTTGTAAGAATTTCTCTCTCTCACACTTTTTTTTTTTTGTTCTTGTTATTTAATTTTATAATGGGGTATAGCTGATTTTCAATACTGTGTTTCTTGCTGCTCTACATCTATCCACTTGACTCACTTAAGAGACACATCAGTAAATTCTTTTACAGATTCTTACCAGTCTTATATATTCTTTTCCGGTGACAACAGTGTACTGAGTCCAGTTCTTTGAGCTATACAGTAGGTCCTGTCGATTACCTATTTTGCTTATGGAACCGTATCTATGCTAATTTCAACCTCCTGGTTTATGCATCACCCCACCCCACCTTTCTCCTTTAGCAGCCATAAGTGTGTTTTCTAAATGTGTGACTCTGTTTCTGTTTTGTAATTTAGTTCATGTGCAGCCATTTTTAGATACCATCTATAAGTGATACCTTATGATAAGTCTCTTTTTATGTCTGACTTATGTCACTTAGAATGATCATACCTAAGTCTCCATGAGTTGCTGCAACGGGCCTTATTTCATTGGTTTAATGGCTGAGTAATATTCCATTGTACATAAGTACCACATCTTCTTAATCCATTTTTTCCTTCCAAGGACATGTAAGTTGTACCCAAGTTGAGGCATTTCTAAACAGAGCAGCGCTAAACGTAGGGGTGCCTGTGTCCTGTCGATTTTTGGTTTTCCTAAGATATAAGCCCATGAGTGGAAGTGCCCTATGCTCTGTAGCTCTGTTTTTTAGTTGTTTTAGGAAACACAATACACTTCTCCAGAGTAGCCATTTGTAATTTACATTCCCCCCAACAGCATAACAGGGCTCACTTTTCTCCACGCACTCTCCTGCATGTGGTTTTTACACTTTTTGAGGATGGCCCTTCTGACACATGTGAATGGATAACTCTGAGGTGTTGATTAGAAGTGTCTGCTTCTTTGGCTGGGAAAAAAGGGCGTATGCTTTTTTCCTGAATATATTCAGGAAAAACGCATACGCCCTTTTTGGCCAAATTCATCATTGGCGAAGTTCAGCCGCTTTTCATGTGATTTAATGCCGAGTCCAATCTACTTCTTGAAATCCCTTTCCTGCAATTCTGCCTTGCTTTCAAGTCCTTTTCGATGATTTACCTCAAGACATTTTTCGACGATAGGTATCATTAACAACCCTGCCACTTTGTGAATTGCCGTGCCCCTGAGCTCCATTATTCAACTTGCTTTCTTGGGAGCTGGCCACAAAACAGCAGGATTTCTTCAAGCCCTATTCTGGTTCCGGGGTGAAGATGAGGTTTTGGTCAATTCGTCTTCCTGATTAGAAATTAGAGTGATATGTGCCTGTCCAAACACCTAGGGCTTATCTCTCATTGGTTCCACCCGTTCCTCTTCATCCTCTGGACAATTTCCACACTGTTCGAAAAAGGATGTTGAAGGTGATGATTCCCCAAGTGGGGAGATTTTTAGGAAAGAGGCTGGTGGAGGGAACCTGAGCACCAAGAGATGAGGAGATGAGGTGCCTTCTCCAAACTCTTCCCGATCACATTCTGTACCATCCTCTGGGTGTCCCATGCATGTTATAGCTGTAGGAAGGTTCCTCTGCACGTGGAGATTTTAGTCCCATGGAATGGAGACCAGGGAGTATTACTCTATGGGGGCTGCATATGCTGACCCATCCTCACTAATCCTCTCAGCCCCACGAGTGTCTAGCCTTAGGTGTCATCCATCCTGGGTCTAGATGTGGTGAATCCAGGTTGCATCAGAGCCCCTGAAGGAATTTTGTAAGAATTGCACTATCTTGGTTTTTTTTTTTGTAATTTATTTTTATAATGCAGTTTAGCTGATATTCAATGCTGTGTTTATGCTGCTTTACACCCACTTGACTCACTTACAAAGAGATATCAATAAATACTTTTTATGATTCTTACTAGTCAGATACATTGTTCTGCGATGAATAGGGTGCGTTGACTCCAGTTCATTGAGGAATAAGTAGGTCTTGTCTATTACATATTTGGTTTATGGAACGGTATGTGTGCTAATGTCAGACTCTTGTTTTATGCATCATCCCACCTCACCTTTCCCCTTAAGCAGCCATGTGTGATCTTCCCGGACCAGGGCACGAACCTGCATCGGCAGGCGGACTCTCAACCACTGCGCCACCAGGGAAGCCCTCTGTTCTGTTTTATAAATCAGTTCATGTGTAGCGATTTTTACATTCCCCCTATAAGTGATATCTTACGACAAGTTTCTCTTTCTGTCTGACATATTTCACTTAGAATCATCGTACCTAAATCCACTCATTATGCTGCTACTAGCCTTATGACATTGATTTCATGGCTGAGTGTTATTCCATTGTATATAAGTACCACAACTTCTTTATCCATTTTTCTCTTTCCCGGGATATTTAAGGTGTACCGAAGTCGAGGTTCCTGTAAACAGAGAAACCTTAAACGTTGGGGTGCCCATGTCATTTCGATTTTTGGTTTTCTCAAAATATACACCCACGAGTGGAAGTGCGCTATGCTGTATAGCTCTGTTTTCTAGATGTTTTAGGAAACAACATACACTTCTCCCGAGTGGCCTTTGGCCATTTACATCCCGCCCATCAGCGTAACAAGGCTCCCTTTTCTCCATGGCCTGTCCTGCACTTCTGGATTTTACACTTTTTCAGGATGGCCCTTTTGACCGATGCGAAGTGAGACTTCTTTGTAGTGCTGATTTGCACTGCCCGCTTGTTTGGTTGGCCAAAAAGGGCGTATGGGTTTTTTCATGAATATATTCAGGAATAAACGCCTACGCCCTTTTTGGCCAACTGCATCATTGTTGAAGTTCTGCCGCTTTTCCTGTGCTTTAAAGGCAACTCCAATCTACCTCTTGAAAAGTGTTTCCTGCAATTCTGCCTTGCTTTGAAATCCTCTTCGTTGCCTAACCTCAATATATTTTTGGACGATAGTTATCATTTATAACCGTGCAGGTTTGTGAATCGCAGTGCCCCTGAGCTCCATTTTTCATGTCGCTTTTTTGGGAGATGGCCGCAAAACCGCAGGATTGCTGCAGGCCCTATTCTGGTTGCGGGGGTCGGGCTGAGCCTTAGGTTAATTCTTCTTCCTGATTGGAAATTAGAGTGACATATGCTTGTCCAAACACCTAGAGCTAGTCTCTCATTGATTCCCCCTCTTCCCGTTCATCCTCCGGACAAATTGCAAACTGTACGAAACAGGAGGTTAAAGGTGCTGATTCTCCAAGTGGGCAGATTGTTAGCGAAGCGGCTGGAATGGCGAACCCGAGCACCAGGAGATGAAAAATGAGGTGCGTTTTAGAAACCGTTCCCGGTCACAGGAATACCATCCTCTGGTTTCCCATGCATGTTTTCACTGTAGGAGGATTCCCTTGAATCTGGAGATTCGGGACCCATGGAATGGGTACCACGCAGTATTACTTTAAAGGGTCTGCATTTTCTCACCCACCCTCACCAATCCTCTCAGCCCCAAGAGTGTCCAGCCTTACGTCTCATCCAGTTGTGGGTGTAGATGTGGTCAATCCAGGTTGCATCTAAGCCCCTGAACGAATTCTGTAAGAATTTCTCCCTTTTCACAGTCTTTGTTTTGTTTTGTTTTGTAATTTATTTTTATAATGGGGTTTAGCTGATTTTCACTGCTGTGTTTATGCCGCTTTACACCCACTTGATTCACTTATGGAGAGATATGAGTAAACAGTTTTTTTAATATTCTTACTAGTCAGATGAAGTCTTCTGTGGTGAATAGGGTGTTTTGAGTCCAGTTCACTGAGCAATGAGTAGGTCTTGTCTATTACATATTTGGTTTATGGAACGGTATCTGTGCTAATTTCAAACTCTTTTTTGATGCATCACCCCAACTCACCTTTCCCCTTAACTAGCCATAAGTGTTTTTTCTAAATGTGTGTCTCTGTTCTCTTTTGTAATTCAGTTCATGTGTAGGAATTTTTACATTCCCTCTATAAGTGATATCTTATGATAAGTTTCTTTTTCTGTGTGACTTATTTCACTTAGAATTATCGTACCTAAATCCGCTCATTATGCTTCCAGGAGCCTTATGACATTGACTTGTGGCTGAGTGATATTCCATTGTACACAAGTACCACAACTTCTTTATCCATTTTTCCCTTTCCTGGGATATTTAATGTGTACCGAAGTCGAGGTTCTTGTAAACAGAGAGCCCTAAACTTTGGGTGCCTGTTTCCTGTCAATTTTTGGTGTTCCCGAGATATACGCCCATGAGTGGAAGTGCCCTATGGTCTACAGCTCTGTTTTTTAGATGTTTTAGGAAATACCATACACTTCTGCAGAGTGGCCGTTGGCCATTTACATCCCGCCCATCAGCGTGACAAGGCTCCCTTTTCTCCATGGCCTGTCCTGCATTTCTGGTTTTTACACTTTTTCAGGATGGCCCTCTTGACCGGTGGGAAGTGAGACTTCTTTGTAGTGCTGATTTGCATTGCCTGCTTGTTTGGTTGGCCAGAAAGGGCGTAGGTGTTTTTTCCTGAATATAATCAGGAAAGAACGCCTACGCCCTTTCTGGCCAACTGCATCATTGTCGAAGTTCTGCCGCTTTTCATGTGCTTTAAAGGTGACTCCAATCTACCTCTTGAAAACTGTTTCCTGCAATTCAGCCTTGCTTTCAAATCCTCTTCAGTGCCTTACCTCAATATATTTTTGGATGATAGTTACCATTTATAACCCTGCAGCTTTGTGAATTGCAGTGCCCCTGAGCTCCATTTTTCAACTCGCCTTTTTGGGAGCTGGCCGCAAAACCGCAGGATTGCTTCAGGCCCTGTTCTGGTTCCGGGGCGCAGGCTGAGCCTTTGGTTAATTCTTCTCCCTGATTGGAAATTAGAGTGACACGTGCCTGACCAAACCCTGAAATCTGGTCTCTCATTGGTCCCCCCTCTTCCCGTTCACCCTCCGGACGAATCGCAAACTATACGAAAGAGGTTAAAGGTGTTGATTCTCCAATTGGGGAGATTGTTAGCTAAGAGGCTGGAATGGCGAGCCCGAACACCAGGAGATGAAAAATGAGGTGTGTTGTAGAAACCTTTCCCGATCACACGGTGTACCATCCTCTGGGTTTCCCATGCATGTTTTAGCTATAAGAAGATTCTCTTGAACCTGGAGATTTGGGACCCATGGAATGGGTAGCACGCAGTAGTACTTTAAAGGGTCTGCATTTGTTCACCCAACCTCACCAATCTTCTCGGCCCCAAAAGTGTCCAGCCTTATTTCTCTTCCAGCTATGGGTCTAAATGTGGTCAATCCAGGTTGCATCACAGCCCCTGAACGAATTTTGTAAGAATTTCTCTCTCTTTCACTATCTGTTTTTTTTTTTTGTAATTTATTTTTATAATGGGGTTTAGCTGATTGTCAATGCTGTGTTTATGCCGCTTTACACCCACTTGATTCACTTACAGAGATATCATAAATATTTTTTAAGATTCTTCCTACTCAGATATATTCTTCTGTGGTGAGCAAGGAGTGTTGAGCCCAGTTCATTGAGCAATGAGTAGGTCTTGTGTATTACATATTTGGTTTTTGGAATGTTATCTGTGCTAATTTCAAACTCTTGCTTTTTGCATCACCCCACCTCACCTTTCCCCTTAAACAGCCATAAGTGTGTTTTCTAAATCCGTGACCCTGTTCTGTTCTGTAATTTAGTTCATGTGTAGCGATTTTTACATTCCCTCTATAAGTGCTATCTTATGATAAGTTTCTTTTTCTGTGTGACTTATTTCACTTAGAATCATCGTACCTGAATCCACTCATTATGCTGCTAATAGGCTTATGACATTGATTTCATGGCTGAGTGATATTCTGTTGTACATAAGTTCCACAACTTCTTTATCCATTTTTCTCTTTCCTGGGATATATAAGGTGTACTGAAGTCAAGGTTCCTGTAAACAGAGCAGCCCTTAACGTTGGGGTGCCCATGTCATTTCGATTTTTGGTTTTCCCAATGTAACCGCCCATGAGTGGAAGTGCCCTATGCTCTGTAGCCCTGTTTTTTAGATGTTTTAGGAAACAACATACACTTCTCCCGAGTGGCCTTTGGCCATTTACATCCCGCCCATCAGCGTAACAAGGCTCCCTTTTCTCCATGGCCTGTCCTGCATTTCTGGATTTTACACTTTTTCAGGATGGCCCTTTTGACCGATGCGAAGTGAGACTTCTTTGTAGTGCTGATTTGCATTGCCTGCTTGTTTGGTTGGCCAAAAAGGGCATAAGAGTTTTTTCATGAATATATTCAGGAAAAATATTTGGCCAACTGCATTATTGTTGAAGTTCTGCCGCTTTTCTTGTGCTTTAAAGGCAACTCCAGTCTACCTCTTGAAAAGTGTTTCCTGCAATTCTGCTTTGCTTTAAAATCCTCTTCGTTGCCTAACCTCAATATATTTTTGGACGATGGTTATCATTTATAACCCTGCAGCTCTGTGAATTGCAGTGCCCCTGAGCTCCATTTTTCAACTCGCTTTTTTGTGAGGGGGCCACAAAACCGCAGGATTCCTTCAGGCCCTATTCTGCTTCCGGGGGGCAGGCTGAGCCATTGGTTAATTGTTCTTCCTGAGTAGAAATTAGAGTAACATCTGCCTGTCCAAACACTTAGAATTAGTCTCTCTTTGTTTTTATTTATTTATTATTATTATTTTTTTTTTTGCAGTACGCGGTCCTCTCACTGTTGTGGCCTCTCACGTTGCAGTGCACAGGCTCCGGACGCGCAGGCTCAGCAGCCATGGCCTAAGGGCTCAGCCGCTCCGCGGCATGTGGGATCCTCCTGCACCGGGGCACGAACCCGTGTCCCCTGCATCGGCAGGAGGACTCTCAACCACTGCGCCACCGGGGAAGCCCGCTATTCTCTCTTTGGTTCCTCCTCTTCCCATTTGTCCTTCGGACAAATTGCAAACTGTACGAAATAGAAGGTTAAAGGTGGTGATTTTCCAAGTGGGGTGCCTGTTAGTATAGAGGCTGAAGGGGTGAACCCAAGCACCGGGAGATGTGGAGTTGACGTGTCTTTTCCTGACTCTGCTCGTTGAAACTGTGTACCATCTTCTGGGTGTCACAGGCATGTTTTAGCTGTAGGAAGAATCCCCTGCATATAAGGAGAACACCAGGGATTTTTCCAAATCATTGTGTCCCGGAATCCTAAACTGGAAAATTTTTAAGCTACGGGTACATGTAAAATAAGAAACATCTTATTTTACAAAAGCCTTATACACTGCTCTATGTTAATAACAGTTTGGCTCACACATCTGTTCATTGAAGTTACAATGTTCTCAATTCTGTTACTGATCCTGTGGACTGGGCCCCAACAAGGGTCCTCCTGCCCAGTGTCACTGGAGCCAAGAGAACGAGACTAAGTTTGGTTGAGAAGCAAAGGAAGACTTTATAATTTGATCAGAGAATGCAGAGGTGAGAGCCTGCGCTCCCCCGCGGGCTGTGAGCCAGGCGCTGTGTAGGGATCCCATCAGTTTCAGCGGGAGGGAGTGGGCGGAGCTCTCCAGGGGCCGATTGCCTGGAGCTCTGGCTGTTTGTCAGGGAGTCTGCACTGGGCCCCGCAAGCTGAGGTGTCGGCCCAGCCATTTTGCACTAGGAAGTCAGATTTGAAGTGCCAGGTGTGAGGCCTCTGCCTGCGGAACACTACGAGCAAGTGAAATTAGACAAAGCACGAAGGAAAAAAAGGTTAAACTTTATTTTATTGACCAGATTCTGTTTATCTCCCAGGAATTTTTAATGGGCTTTGTGAGTGACAAAGCTCTCCTGTGTCTTTTTATCGTTACTCATTCTTGGGGGACTGAGGGTTCAGACCCCTCTTCTGTAACTGCTTCGTGCTGAGTTGGGAGTCCTCGTACCCGGGGGAGGGGCAGAACTTCTCCCCAGCAGCCTCTAGGTGAGTTTGATTGTCCCCGGGGCTCCTCCCTCACTGCTCATGTGCATGAGCACCAACATTTGAAGTTTTATAGATTCTATTGACTTTTAAGGGTCCAGGAAAGAGATGCCCAGAGACGCTAGGGTG
>NW_021703778.1:86520357-86531080 GCF_005190385.1 Monodon monoceros
ATTTTATTTTTTTATACAGCAGGTTCTTATTATCTGTTTTATACGTATTAGTGTATATATGTCAATCCCAGTCTCCCAATTCATCCCACACCCCAGCCACTTTCCCCCCTTGGTGTCCATATGTTTGTTCTCTACATATGTGTCTCTATTTCTGCCCTGCAAACTGGTTCATCTATACCATTTTTTCTCGGTTCTACATATATGCATTAATATACGATATTTGTTTTTCTCTTCCTGAATTACTTCACTCTGTATGACAGTCTCTAGATACATACACATCTGTAGAAATGACCCAATTTTGCTCCCTTTGATGGCTGAGTAATATTCAATTTGTATGTATGTACCACATATTCTTTATCCATTCGTCTGTTGATGGGCATTTAGGTTGCTTCCATGACCAGGCTGTTGTAAATAGTGCTGCAGTGAACATTGTGGTCCATGTGTCTTTCTGAATTATGGTGTTCTTTGGTTATATGTGGGATTGCTGGGTCATATCGTAATTCTATTTTTTAGTTTTTTAAGGAACCTCCATACTGTTCTCCATAGTGGCTGTATCAATTTACATTCCCACCAGCAGTGCAAGAGGGTTCCCTTTTCCCCACACCCTCTCCAGCATTTGTTGTTTGTAGATTTTCTGATAATGCTGGTGTGAGGTAATACCTCACTGTAGTTTTGATTTGCATTTCTCTAATAATTAGTGATGTTGAGCAGCTTTTCATGTGCTTCTTCACCATCTGTATGTCTTCTTTGGACAAATGTCTATTAAGGTCTTCTGCTTATTTTTGGATGGGGTTTTTCATTTTTTAATATTGAGCTGCATGAGCTGTTTATATATTTTGGATATTAATCCTTTGTCCATTGATTCATTCGCAAATATTTTCTCCCATTCTGAGGGTTGCCTTTTCGTCTTTTTTATCTTTTCCTTTGCTGTGCAAAAGCTTTGATGTTTCATTAGGTCCCATTTGTTTATTTTTATTTCCATTACTCTATGAGGTGGATCAGAAAAGATCTTGCTGTGATTTGTGTCAAAGGCTGTTCTTCCTATGTTTTCCTCTAACAGTTTTATAGTCTCCAGTGTTACATTTAGGTCTCTAATCCATTTTGAGTTTATTTTTGTGTATGGTATTAGGGAGTGTTCTAATTTCATCCTTTCACATGAAGCTGTCCAGTTTTACCAGCGCCACTTATTGGAGAGACTGTCATTTCTCCATTGTATATCCTTGCCTCTTTTGTCATAGATTAGCTGACCATACGTGCATGGGTTTATCTCTGGGCTTTCTGTCTTGTTCCATTGATCTTCTGTTTTTCTGCCAGTACCATATTGTCTTGAGTACTATAGCTTTGTAGTATACTCTGAAGTCAGGGAGTCTGAATCCTCCAGCTCAGCTTTTTTCCCCCAAGACTGCTTTGGCTATTCAGGGTCTTTTGTGTCTCCATACAAATTTTAAGATTTTTTGTTCTAGTTCTGTAAAAAATGCCATTGTTAATTTGATACGGATTACACTGAATCTGTAGATTGCTTTGGGTAATACAATCATTTTCACAATATTTATTCTTCCAATCCAAGAACATGGTATATCTCTCCACCTGTTGGTATCATTTTTAATTTCTTTCATCAGTGTCTTATAGTTTTCTGCATACAGGTCTTTTGTCTCTCTAGGTAGGTTTATTCCTAGGTATTTTATTCTTTTTGTTGCAGTGGTAAATGGGAGAGTTTCCTTAATTTCTCTTTCAGATTTTTCATCATTAGTATATAGGAATGCAATAGATTTCTGTGCATTAATTTTGTATCCTGTAACTTTACCAGATTCATTGATTACCTCTAGTAGTTTTCTGGTAGCATCTTTAGGATTCTCTATGTATAGTATCATGTCATCTGCAAACAGTGACAGTTTTACTTCTTCTTTTCCAATTTGTATTCCTTTTATTTCTCTTTCTTCTCTGATTGCTGCAGCTAGAACTTACAAAACTATCTTGAATAATATAGTAAGAGTGGACATCCTTGTTTTGTTCCTGATCTTAGAGGAAATGCTTTCAGCTTCTCACTATTGAGAATGATGTTTGCTGTGGGTTTGTCATATACGTCATCTATTATGTTGAGGTAAGTTCCCTCTATGCCCACTTTCTGGAGAGTTTTCATCATAAATGGGTTTTGAATTTTTTCAAAAGCTTTTTCTGCATCTATTGAGATGATCATATGGTTTTTCTTCTTCAGTTTGTTAATATGGTGTATCACACTGAATAATTTGCGTATATTGAAGAATCCTTGCATCTGTGGGATAAATCCCACTTGATCATGGTGTATGATCCTTTTAATGTGTTGTTGGATTCTGTTTGCTAGCATTTTGTTGAGAATTTTTGCATCTATATTCATCAGTGATATTGGTGTGTAATTTTCTTTTTATGTTTTTCTGGTTTTGGTATCAGGGTGACTGTGGCCTCTTAGAATGAGTTTGGGAGTGTTCCTTCCTCTGCAATTTTTGGGAAGAGTTTGAGAAGGATGGGTGTTAGCTCTTCTCTAAATGTTTGATAGAATTCACCTGTGAAGCTGTCTGGTCCTGGACTCTTGTTTGTTGGAAGATTTTTAATCACAGTTTCCATTTCATTACTTGTGATTGGTCTGTTCATATTTTCTATTTCTTTCTGGTTCACTCTTGGAAGGTAATACCTTTCTAGGAATTTGTCCATTTCTTCCAGGTTGTCCATTTGTTTGGCATAGAGTTGCTTGTAGTAGTCTCTTAGGATGCTTTGTATTTTTGCAGTGCCTGTTGTAACCTCTCCTTTTTCATTTTTAACTTTATTGATTTGTATCCTCTCCCTCTTTTCCTTGACAAGTCTGAGTAATGGTTTATCAATATTGTTTATCTTCTCAAAGAAGCAGCTTTTAGTTTTATTGACCTTTGCTATTGTTTTGTTTCTATTTTATTTATTTTTGCTCTGATTTTCATGATTTCTTTCCTTTTGCTAACTCTCGGGGTTTTTTGGTTCTTTTTCCTCTAGTTCTTTTAGATGTTAGGTTAGATTGTTTATTTGAGATTTTAATTTTTTCTTGAGGTAGGCTTCTAGAGCTATAAACTTGCCTCTTAGAACTGCTTTTGCTGCACCCCATAGGTTTTGGATCATCGTGTTTTCATTGTCATTTGTCTCTAGTTATTTTTTGATTTCCTCTTTGATTTCTTCAGTGACCTCTTGGTTATTTAGCAACATATTGTTTAGCCTCCATGTGTTTGTGTTTTTTACATTTTTTTCCTGTAATTAATTTCTAATCTCTTAGCATTGTGGTCCGAAAAGATGCTTGATATGATGTCAACTTTCTTAAATTTACTGAGGCTTGATTTTTGAGCCAAGATGTGTTCTATACTGTAGAATGTTCCATGTGCACTTGAGAAGAAATGTAATCTGCTGGTTTTGGATAGAATGTCCTGTAAATATCAATTAACTCTATCTGGTCTATTGTGTCTTTTAAAGCTTGTGTTTCCTTATTTATTTTTCATTTTGAATGATCCATCCATTGGTGTAAGTGAGGTGTTAAATTCCCCCTCTTATTGTGTTATTGTTGATTTCTTCATTTATTGATGTTAGCAGTTGCCTTATGTATTGAGGGGCTCCTATGTTGGGTGCATATATATTTATAATTGTTATATCTTCTCCTTGGATTGATCCCTTGATCATTATTTAGTGTCCTTCCTTGTCTATTGTAACATTCTTTATTTTAAAGTCTATTTAAATCTATTAAAATCTATCTATTTAAATCTAAGTCTATTTTTTTAAAATAATTTATTTATTTTTGGCTACGTTGGGTCTTCATTGGTGCACACAGGCCTTCCCTAGTTGTGGAGAGTGTGGGCTACTCTTCGTTGTGGTGTGCATGCTTATTGCGGTGGCTTCTCTTGTTGCGGAGCACGGGCTCTAGGCTCACGGGCTTCAGCAGTTGGGGCACGTGGGCTCAGTAGTTGTGGCACATGGGCTTAGTTGCTCCGCGTCATGTGGGATCTTCTTGGACCAGGGCTCGAACCTGTCTTCTGTATTGGCAGGCAGATTCTTAACCACTGTGCCACCAGGGGTTAAAATCTGATGAGTATTGCTACACCAGCTTTCTTTTGATTTCCATTTGCATAGAATATCTTTTTCCATCCCCTCACTTTCCGTCTGTATGTGTCCCTTCGTCTGAAGTGAGTCTCTTATAGATAGCATATATATGGGTCTTGTTTTTGTATCCATTCAGCAAGCCTGTGTCTTTTGGTTGGAGCATGTAATCCATTCACATTTAAGGTAATATCAATATGTATGTTCCTATTACCATTTTCTTAATTGTTATGGGTTTGTTTTTTTATGTCCTTTTCCTCTCTTGTGCTTCCCACTTAGAGAAGTTCTTTTAGCATTTGTTGTAGAGCTGGTTTGGTGGTGCTGAACACTTTTAGCTTTTGCTTGTCTGTAAAGCTTTTGATTTCTCCATCGAATCTGAATGAGATCCTTGCCAGGTAGAGTACTCTTGGTGTAGTTACTTCCCTTTCGTCACTTTAAATATATCGTGCCAGTCCCTTCTGGCCTGTAGAGTTTCTGCTTAGAAACCAGCTGTTCCCTTGTCTTTTACTTGTCGTTTTTCCCTTGTTGCTTTCAATAATTTTTCATTGTCTTTATTTTTTGTCAATTTGATTACTATGTGTCTCGGCGTGTTTCTGCTTGGGTTTATCCTGTATGGGACTCACTGCACTTCCTGGACTTGGGTGGCTATTTCCTTTCCCATTTAGAGAACTTTTCGACTGTAATCTCTTCAAGTGTTTTCTCTGGTCCTTTCTCTCTCTCTTCTCCTGGGACCCCTATAATGCAAATGTTATTGTGTTTAATGTTGTCCCAGAGGTCTCTTAGGCTGTCTTCATTTCTTTTAATTCTGTTTTCTTTTTTCTGTTCCGTGGGAGTGAATTCCACCATTCTGTCTCCAGGTCACTTATCCGTTCTTCTGCCTCAGTTATTCTGCTATTGATTCCATCTAGTGTATATTTCATTTCAGTTATTGTATTTTTCATCACTCTTTGTTTGTTGTTTAAATCTTCTAGGTGTTTCTTTTTTAATTCTTCGAGGTGTTTGTTAAGCATTTCTTGTATCTTCTTGATCTTTGCCCTCATTCTTTTTCCAAGGCCCTGGATCATTGTCAGTATCGTTGTTCTGAATTCTGAAAGGTTTCCCTCTTTTGAATTTTTGGGTTGACTTTCGACCTCTGGATTTTTTTTGAGGCAGGTGTCATTTAGGGGTCTGCAATTATTGTTAATATTAAGTGACCATTAGCACTGGGTTTAAAGCTGCTGTTGTGGGAAACGGCCACAAGGTGGCAGCGTTTCTCCATTCCCAAATCTGGTTACTACAGCAGTAGATCTTTCCTGGAAGTCGTGTTTTAGGTTGTAAATTAGAATGGAATGTGTCAGGAAAAACCCCCATAAGCTTATGTCTCAGTACTTCTTGTTCGTTGTTTTAATGTATTTTTTCTAATCAGGGTAATGATTAGAATATTACTTGTTCTAAGTGTACACAGTCTGGTTTATTTGTACATTATATATATCTTCATGTAAAAATCCTCTCCTAATGTAAATTAATACAGAGTGTTCCATAGACCTCCCTTAGTATACGGTTGGTCTCTTTGATATATGTATTTAATATGTATTGGTATAGGCATGGTAACCCTAATCTTAATTTATCCATTCCTGCCACCTTTCCTTTTAGATAACTGGAGTTTCATTTCTAAGTCTGTGAGTGTCTTCTCTGTGGAAATAAGTTCATTTGTGTCAGTTGTTAGATAACACCTATAAGTGATATGATAAGATATGTGTCTTTTGCTTTCTGACTTACCTCATGTTCTGGGATTATCTCTAGGCCCATGTATAGTGCTGCAAAGAGCAGTGTTTCACTGTTTTCAGTGGTTAATACTGAATTGTGTATATGGATCACTTCTTGTGCATTCATCTGTTGAGAGACATTTTGGTTGCTTCCATTCCTTGGCTATTGTGAATATGGCTGCAGTGCAGCTTTGCCAGCCTATGTCTTGTCAGTTCTGGTGTTCTCAGATTATAGGCCCAGCAGTGGGCCTGATGGATCGAATGGTAGTTCAATTTTTACTTTGAAATGCAGCTCCTTTCTATTCTCATTTTGGCTCTTACCACTTTACATCTCACCAGCAGCTAGAAGGTACACGGTTCTCTAAAACCTCTTCAGCATATTTTTTATAGACTTTTTGCCGATGTTCATTCGACTGGTGTGTGTTGAAACCCTTTTCTAGATTAGATTTTCATGAGTCTAATAATTCCTGATATTGAGCTTTTAGCCATTTTCCTTTTTTTTTTGCGGTGCGTGGGCCTCTCACCACTGTGGCCTCTCTTGTTGCAGAGCACAGGCTCCGGACGTGCAGGCTCAGTGGCCATGGCTCATGGGCCCAGCCGCTCCGTGGCATGTGGGATCCTCCCAGACCGGGGCACTAACCCATGTCCCCTGCATCGGCATGAAGACTCTCAACCACAGTGCCACCAGGGAAGCCCCGTTTTCCATTTTTTTAATTTAAAAATAGTGAGTAAAACTTAATTTTTCATATGATTTTCTTGAAAATTTTGCACTGTTTTCAGTTTTTTTGGCCATTCCCTCCCTCAGGACATTTTTTGAAGGCAAGTGTCCTTTACAGCCCTGTGTCCTTGTGAATATTAAGTAACCCTTAGCTGTGGGTTTAAAGCCGCTCTTGCGGGAAAAGGCCACAACGTGGCAGCATTTCTACGTTTACAACTCTGGGCATGTGGGTAACAGAGCCTTCCTGGAAATCATGTTAGTAGGCTGCAAATTAGAATGGAATGTGCCGAGTCAAACCCCAACAGCTTATATCTCCTTGCTTCTTGTTTTTTTAATTTAATTTTTATTTTTTATCAGAGCAAATTTGATAAAATGTTGTGTTATTTCTGGGTGTACAGAATCTGCTTCATTATATCTATGTATCTATCTATTCATCTTTGGATCCTTTCCCATGTAGGTTATTACAGAGTGTTGAGTAGACCTCTCTTGCTATTCCATAGGTCTTTGGTGATTATATGTTTCATATGTATTAGTATACGTCTGTCAACCACCATATCCTAATTTATCCATTCCTCACACCTTTCTATTTGGTTAAGCTTAATTTTGTTTTCTTAATCTACGAGTATCCTTCTCTAGGACATAAGTTCATGGGTATCAATTTTTAGGTAACACCTATAAGTGATATCATAGGATATCTTTCTTTCAGTTTCTTTCTTACATCAAGTTGTGTGATTATTTCTAGGTCCTTCTATGGTGGTGCAAACAGCACTGTGTCATGCTTTAACATGGCTAATATTCCATTGTGCTCATGGACCAGTTCTTCTCGGTGCATTCATTTCCTGATGCACATTTTGGTTGTTTCCAAGTCTTGGCTATGGTAAATATTACTGCAATGTAGGATTGTCGGCCTGTGTCTTTTTGATTCAGGTCTTCTCAGGTGATAGGCCCAGAGGTGGGCCTACCAGATAATATGGCAGCTCAATTTTTAGCTGGAAACGCACAGTCATTCTGTTCTCACTACTGGCTGTTACCAGTTGACATCCCACCAGCAGCTAGAGGGTCCAAGTTCTCTAAAACCCCTTCAGCTTGTACTGTTTGAGGACTGTTGTGCTGATGATCATTCTGACTGTTGTGAGGTGAACATTTCTATAGATTGGATTTGCATGTTTTTATTAATTTCTGATGTTGAGAATTTTTCCATGCCCTTTTTTTGGTTAAAAAAAAAAGAGAAACAAAAAATGTGTGGAAAATATGCCTCTTGAAATTGGCTTCTTGAAAGTTTGTCCTTTTTTAAATTTTTTGGTCGCTTTTCAATGCCAGAATTATTTTTGAGTGCAGATGTCAGTTCCAGGGCTGCAATTGAGGTGAATTTTAACTGACCATTACCACTGGGATTAAAACTGTTGTTGAAGGAAGGTCAAAATGCTGCAGGATTTCTCCATTCTCTAATCTGGTTACTAGGTCAACAAAGCCTTTCAGGAAGCCTTGTTCCTAGATTGTAAATTAGAATGGAATGAGCCAGGAAGAACTCCCATAATTTTATGCCTCATTACTTCTTGTTCGTTTCTTTAATTTTTATTTTTTATCACAATAAATTTGTTTATAATGTTTTTTTTTGTTCTAGCTGTGCAAGATGTGTTTGTTTTACCCCTATACATATATGTATTCATCTTGGGATCCAATTGCCAGGTAGGTTATGACAGAGTGTTGAGTAGTCTTCTCTTGTAATTCCGTAGGCCTTTGGTGATTGTATATTTCACATGTGGTTGTATATCTCTGTTAACCCCAATATCTTCATATATCCAATCTTCACAACTTTCCGGTTGGTTAACCATAAGTCTGTTTAATCTGTGATTGCCTTTCTCTGTTGAAATATCTTCATTGGTATCAATTTTTACATAACACGTATAATTGATATCATAAGATATGTGTCTTTTGCTTTCTGAGTTACTTCAAGTTGTGTGATTACCTCCAGAGTCATCTATGGTTCTGCAAACTGCATTGTTTCATTTTTTTTTTCCATGGCTAGTATTCCATCTCTACACATACCAGTTCTTCTTTGTCCATTCGTCTCTTGATGGACTTGTTGGTTGTTTCCATGTCTTGGCTATTGTAATACTGATACAGTGCAGTTTTGCCTCCCTGTGTGTTTCCATTTCTGTCTTCCTAGGTTACAGGCCAAGGAGTGGGCCTTCGGGATCATATGGTATCTCAATGTTTACCTTTAAAAGGCAGCTCCATTCTGTTTTCATTAGTGACACTAGTTTAGGAGCCACTTAAAGTTGAGGGTATGCATTTCTTCACAACCTCTTCAGCATTTATTGTTTGTATTTTTTTGCTGATGGTCAGTCTGACCGGTGTGAGCTGATACCTTTTTGTGGTTGGATTTGAATATGTCTTATAATTCCTTATATTGAGCTTATAGCCATGTTCTTTTTTTTTGTTTTTTAAAGAGTGAGTACAGCTTACCTATTAAAATGGTTTCTTGGAGTATGTGCCATATTTTGAATTTTTTTGACCATTACGTCCCTCAACACATTTTGTTGGCAGGCGTCATAAATAGCCCTGAAGTCCTTGTGAATAAGAAGTGTCCTTTAGCACAGATTTTAAAACTGCTGTTGTGGCAGTCGGTCATAGGGATGTAGCATTTCTACTTTCCCCACTCTGGTTACTAAGGAAACAGTACCTCCCTGGAAGTAGTGTTCCTTGGTTGTAAATTAGAGTGGATTGTGCCGATACACCCCCAAAGCTTATGTCTCCTTACTTATGTTTGTTTTTTATATTTAATTTATTTTTTTCATTGGAGTAACATCCCTTTGTGTACATGGACCACTTGCTCTCTTAGGATTAATCTGTTGATGGACAATTTGGTTGTTTCAAATATTGCCTACGGGAAATAGTGCTGCAGAGCAGGAATGTCAGCCTGTGTCTTTTTGATTCTGGGCTTCTCAGGTGATAGGGGCAGTATTGGTCCTACCAGATCATATGGTAGCTCAATTTTTACCTTTAAACACACCTCCTTTCTGGTCTCACTACTGGCTGTTACCATTTGACATCAGACCAGCAGCTAGAGGGTACAGAGTTCTCTAAAACCGCTTGAGCATTTATTGTTTAGAGATTTTTTGCTTATGATCATTCTGACTGTTGTCAGGTAACAGTTTTTGTAGATTGCATTTGCGAGTCTTTATTCCTGATGTTGAGCTTTTTCCATGACCTTTTTTATTAAACAAAAAGAAAGGAAGAAAAGAAAAAATGTAAGCTAGATACGCCTCTTGAAATTGTCTTCTTTAAAGATTGCCCACTTTTGATTTTTTTCATTGGTATTCGAACCCCGGATTTTTCTTGACGGCCGGTGTCATTTACGGAGCGGGAATTCTTGTAAATATTAAGTGAGCCTTAGCACTGTGTTTAAAGCTGCTATTGCAGTAAATGGTCACAAGTCTGCGGCATTTCTCCATTCCCACATCTGGTTACTCGGGTAAAAGAGCCTTCCTGGGTGTAATGTTCCAACTTGTAAATTAGAATGGTATGTGGCAGGAAAAGCCCCCATAAGATTATGTTTCATTACTTCTTGGTTTTCTTAATTTAATTTTTATTTGTTATCACAGCAAATTTGATTACAAAGTTTTGTTCTCGGTGTGTAAGATATGGTTCTTTTACACATATACATGTATCTATTCATCTTTGGATCCATTTCCCATGTAGGTTATGACACAATGTTGAGTAGTCTTCTCTTGGTATTCCGTAGGTCTTTGGTGCTTATATATTTCACATGTGTTGGTATATCTCTGTTTAGCCCAATATCCTATTTTATCCCATCCTCACACCTTTGCATTTGGTTAACAATACGTTTGTTGACCAAACCTTTGATAGCCTTTCTCTGTGAAAAATCTTCATTGGTATCCATTTTTAGGTAACACCATTAAGTGATATCGTAGGATATGTGTCCTTCGCTTTCTGACTTACTTCAAGTGGTGATTACTTCTAGACTCATGTATGGTGCTGCAAACAGCTTTGTTCCATTTTTTTCCTCGGCTAATATTCCACCTGAACATGTACCAGTTCTTCTTTTCCATTCATCTGTTGATGGACTTTTTGGTAGCTTCCCTGTCTTGGCTATTGTAAAAGTGCTGCAGTGCAGTTTTGCCTGCCCGTGTCTCTCTACTTCTGTCCT
>NW_021703778.1:86531090-86627972 GCF_005190385.1 Monodon monoceros
AGGATTAGAATACTATTCGTTCTAGGTGTACACAATCTGGTTCATTTCTACATTATATATATCTATTCACGTACCGAGCCTCTTCCCATGTAAATTAATACAGTGTTCCGTAGACCTCCCTTCGTATATGGTGGGTCTTTTTCTTTTTTTTTTCGGTACGCGGGCCTCTCACTGCTGTGGCCTCTCCCGCTGCGAAGCACAGGCTCCGGACACGCAGGCTCAGCGGCCATGGCTCATGGGCCCAAGCCGCTCTGCGGCACGTGGGATCCTCCCGGACCAGGAAACGAACCCGCGTCCCCTGCATCAGCAGGCGGACTCTCAACCACCCCACCACCAGGGAAGCCCTAGTGTTTTTGATATATGTATTTAATATGCATTGGTATATGTATGGCAACCCTAATCTTAATTTGTCTATTGCTCCCACCTTTCGTTTTAGATAACCGTAGTTGTTTTCTAAGTCTGGGAGTGTCTTTCTCTGTGGAAATAAATTCATTTGTGTCAGTTGTTAGATAACACCTAGAAGTGATATATCTGTCTTTTGCTTTCGGACTTACCTTATGTTCTGTGATTATCTCTAGGATCATCTATGGTGCTGCAAAGGGCAGTGTTTCATTGTTTTCCACGGCTAATATTCCATTGCGTACTCGGACCATTTCTTCTTTGTCCATTCGTCTCTTGATGGACTTTTTGGCTGCTTCCTTGTCTTGGGTATTGTAATACTGCTGCAATGCACATTTGCCTGCCTGTGTCTTTCCATTTCTGTCTTCCTAGGTTATAGGCCAAGGAGTGGGCCTGCGGGATCATATGGTATCTCAGTGTTTACCTTTTAAAGGCAGGTCCATTCTGTCTTCCTTCGTGGGACTTACCAGTTTACGAGCCACTTAAAGTTGAGGGTGTGCATTTCTTCACAACTTCTTCAGCATTTATTGTTTGTATTTTTTTGCTGATGGTCATTCTGACCGGTGTGAGCTGATACCTTTTTGTGGTTGGATTTGCATATGTCTTATAATTTCTTATATTGAGCTTATAGCCATGTACTTCTTTTTTGTTTTTTAAAGAGTGCTGGTCATTTCTCCATTTCCAGAAAGTTTTGATTGGAATTAGCATATTTGACAAATTTTGCAACTCCATTACTGGGGTCATGGCCCTTCCCAGAATGAAATTTAATTCCACAGGCTAAGTGGAAGCTTCTAAAACTGCCTCTGCCAACGATCATTGCAGTAAATCAAAAACTAATATCACATCTTGGGGAGAGGGATAGTGGATATTAGTATTACCTTTAAAGATTTCAAGTATGCAAGGATGGTGGTTCCCATTTATCCTATCTGGTCCTCGAAAACCAGAGAGAATTTGGGGTGACTATAGATATCCAAAACCTCAACGAAGTAATAGCTCCAGTCAAAGCCATTTACCCTAAATGACTCATTGGGAGCCCTTAGTTTATGCTTCTGTTTTCTCACAGCATGGAAGGGTCCTGGGGCCCAAAGCACTAACACTTTCACAGAAGACATACCAAGCATCCCATCAAATTGTAAATTGGCTCATGGACACTTGGGCCTCTCCCTGTATCCAGGGACTAGCAAGAAAGAAAAGAGTCACAATCATGACAGAGAAAACTGACCTTGATCATCATCAGGAGGTAGGACTACTTTTACACAATGCGACCCTCTTGGGCACTAAGGATTCTGTTACCCAACTTTGACAATGAATGGACAGATACTACAACCCTAGCCTGAGAAGAGTATGGTAACCATGGGCTCAGACAATTCAGAGGTATATCTATGAATAATTTAATACTTAATAGCCATGTCAGACTTAAATCAATGTCTGTGGTATTGATATGATTACTATATATTCTATAACCTAGACCATAATATTGTATTGAGTTCATTTTGCAAAATTTTAATTTTATTTCCCATGAAGTTAGTTGTAAAAGTATAAACACGAATTTATTTGTAAATTTTTATGACTTTTCACATTACAGCACCTCAGTTAAAGGTAGCCCATAGGGTTTTATTGTTCAGAAATATTGTCTCTCTTAAGTAGGAGGTACCACAAAAATGAGCTTGTGTTCTCACCTATTTTGTCTCTTCTCTTTGAAGGTCACTATAGATACAATCGGAAACTCATACTGTGACATCTGTATAAACACTGACCGGCTGTTTATCTTCTCTCTAGGGTCAGAAGATGGGGGAGGACACAGAATGAGGGAGAAGGGGGCATTAGATACACATCATACTTTCAACTGAGGTCCCCTAGTGGCTGAGGAAATGTTAGCCAAGTTCTTTTTTATTATTATTTATTTATTTAGGCTTCGTTGCTGAGCATGGGCTTTCTTTAGTTGCGGCGAGCAGGAGCTATTCTTCGTTGTGGTGCGCGGGCTTCTCATTGCAGTGGCTTCTCTTGTTGCAGAGCACAGGCTCTAGGCATGCGGGCTTCAGCAGTTGTGGCACACAGGCTCAGTAGTTGTGGCACACCAGCTTAGTTGCTCCGTGGCACATGGGATCTTCCCGGACCAGGGCTTGAACCCGTGTACCCTGCATTGGCAGGTGGATTCTCAACCACTGCACCACCAGGGAAGCCCTTGCCAAGATCTTCTACAGCCCAGTTTCTCCAAATTTTATTAGAAGTTTGGTGGAGATGCAGCTGTCTCCACTTCATATTTCATTTCATGGATCCTCTCACCATTTGCTTTCATTGCAGTACAAATCTTCTGCACATTCTTGGGGCATCTTGAGACTTCCATCTCAGACCCACTAAAATCTTCTGCACATTCTGATTAAAATCTTCTGCACATTCTTGGGGCATCTTGAAACTTCCATCTCAGACCCACTGATTATTTACAGACTAGGGTCATCTCCCCTCCTTACCAGAAATACACAAGTAGTGCTCTCTCTAGGGTTATTTTCCCTGGCCCTTTCTATAGGTTTAATAGTTAAGGATAATATACACATTTACTGTTACTTCAAAGTCATCTCCTGACCACGCTTTCGTGTCCTTGAAAATGGATTTTCAACTTCTTTTCCTTGGCTTCTATCTATCTTTGGTGTACTGCTTTTGACTTTAATAGCTTTCTATTTCAAACAAGAATTCAGCACAACCCATGGTTCATGTTGAATGGAGTTTGATTGCACAATACTGCAAAACTATTGATTACTGTACCTTCAAATGATAACATATTCAAACAATGAGCACTGCTTGTGCAAAGGACCTATCTTCAAAACTTCACCAACTTCTGCTTAAGAGAAAACTTCAAGGGACAAAGTAATTTCCAAGATACTGATCTTTAAGAACTTCCTGTATTCCAAGATACTGATCTTGTAAGAACTTCCTGTATTCTAATCAAACCAAAGATATAGTCTAAAACATCAAAGATGCATATCCTTTGAATACCAGCATGATTAAAGACTCATTCATTGTTACTGATTTCTGTACCTTGCCGTGACAGAAAGAGCTTTAGAAGGGACATGTGGCAAGCAGTAATCAGCAGTAAGGATACCCTGACAGTGTTACCATGGCAACCTGGGGACCAGATAAGATGGAAATGGAAGAGATTAAACACTGATAAGAGGTCAGCTATTACTCCTACAATTCCTGCTTGATCAATAAACCAGTAACCTCACATCTTTACCAAATTTTCAGCTTACTGGCTAGTACGGGTGAATGTTAGTTATGATCCTTCTAAGTAGCTTTTAACCAGCTAAGAGCAATACTACAACAGTTCAAAGTTAGATGTTTTTGAGAATGAAGGAATAAAATTTCAATGTGGTGTTATTTCGTTAGAACAGGTTAAGCTGCACAGATACTGTAGGGTCACTGAGAATTCATATTTTTCTCTTACTGTAAAGAACCACCTGACAAGTTTTTAATGCCCTTTCCCCACCATTCAAAGCTGGATCCTTATTGTTGTATCTGTGTAAGTGGTTAATAGCAGAAAAAGAGAACTCATTTATTATATTCATAATTAGTTAATGAGTCAGAATAGATGCTCCTTCCTGAGCTGTAGGTATTTATCCAGTCAACATTCCAATGTTGTAAACTCTCAGTACCTATCACAGTTCGTCTCAAAACTTCCCAACCCACCATAGTCCCTGGGGACTCACGCCTCCCCTAAACTATCAGTTAAATTGCCAGGACAGAGTGGCTGGTACAGCTGAGGTTCCTTGTGAATCCTAGCATCTGGCCAACAAAAAGCATCAAATGTTTGAGCGAAATTTAGCACTTGATGATGTCTTTCCACTCACAGAATCATGTAATCTTAAACTTGAGTGGACCTGAGTTCATCTAATCTACTTACCCTCTTTGCCTAAAAGCTTATTTACACATAAAGTGAATGACTTCCCTTAGGTCAAAAGATCATTGCATAGCAAACATAGACTAACAACATAGACTCAGTCCTGAGACCGGTGGCAAGTACTTTGTCATTTCTGAATCAGATCTTCTGAAATCCTCCAAGTAGTAGTTCTCTATTACCTGATGATGAGTTTTGTAATCCATGACTGTATCAGCATGCTACAGACCTGCAAAACAAATTTGCTTGGACTCTATACACTGTTTGTGGCACAAAAACTATTCACCTGCTTCTTCCAGCCCAGGCTGTAGTGCCAGATTTATGGCGCTTTTAGATTCTGCCTGCTCATCCCTTGCTACTCCTCTGCTTTTCCAAATCAAATTTAGTTAGACTTATCTTTCCCTGTCTGAATGTGCCCCTTGATTGAGTGATGTTAGTTCAAGAAAAAACACTCAAATCAATTTAATGCAAATTCCCATTCACAGCCTGGTTGACCCATCAGGATACTGACAATAATAGATTGGAGTACTTAATTCCTAAGGCATGTGACTCATCGAAGGCTTACTAATCAATTTCTATTGCAGTGGCTGCATAATTCATCTTCGGCGCTCTTAAGCTCTGGAATACCAAGTGCTTGTTCATTTCTTTTAAGGCTTACACGTTCTTTTCCAAAGAGCGAAGCCCTTTCCATGTCTCTGCAATCATTCCCTTATCTAAATTTCCATATGCTGCCCTGGCAAAGTGTCCCACCTATGAAGGCTTTAGATCAATAAAAAATAATTGGCATGTTTTGCTTTCAGTTGCAGATGCCTGGAATAGATTACATGCTACTCTGGCAGACAATGGAAAGGTGAAATGGAGGCTGGCCTCCATCCACGTAGCCATTAACTGTATATAGGACAGCCAGTAGGGGTTCTTATAGCCTGAACCCCATTTCCCAAAGGTCCCCAATCTGTTTTGTAAAGGGAAGCACATACAAATAGGCAACTAGCAGATGTCCTTTCCATTTTAAGAAAAGCATGCTATGTTTCATCCAGACTGCATTTGTCACTTTTTGTGTCTATTTCTCTGACAAAAGCAATATGTTGAGAGCTGATTATGCCCTGAGAGTTCTCTCTGGCAACCAAGTAAGTTTTTGCCTCAATTCTTGAATCTACAAGTAAGAAAATCCATAAGAAATTAGGTCAAATAAATCTGTAGAAGAGAAGGAATTTTTGTACTGACTTTTTTTCTATAGGAGCCAACTTCTTACCCATAACTTTGTTCTTGCTGAAGTAGGAGAAAAAAGCAGGCATATTTCCTCTACACCCTGGTGTTCTCCAAGTCCAGAAAACAACATGCACTGTCAAGTCATCCACGGGAGCCGCAATGGATATTGCACTCAGGATATTTCTGTCCTTTTCTAAATAACCAATGCAGATAACCTCTGAGAACATGTTTCTCTCATACCCTTGGCCCTATCTCTTCTGATATGAATCTATATCCTCTCATTTTATCAATGAGGAAATTTTGCCTAGAAGAAGAATTAGAGTAAGACAAGGATGTTAGTGAATCTTTAAGATTCTTCTCTACTGAGTCAGTAGGGAAAACATGAGAAGTTTGAAGAAAGCACTTGTGGAAGTATAAGGAATAAACATGCTTCTCAAACTTCAGAGGATTCCATTAACGGGAAACATTCTTGTAGTCACCCAGAGTTAACTTAAATTTATGTATTGAAATATGTACATATACACATTTTATATGCTAAATGTATGCATCATATATATAACATCCTAAGAATTTAGCTAAGAATAAATCCCTTCCTCATAAAACTTACTTAGTTCAGGCTGCTATAAGAGAACACCATAGAACAAGCAAGTTCAGACCAGACGTGAAGAGACTTGGCGGTCAGGGGACTGGCTGAAGCCCTCTGCTGATTTCTGAGAAGAGCTGTAAATTCCTGCAACTTAGCTGGGTTCCAGCTTTCTCCTGAGCTTGCTGCTTACAGGAAGCACTGTTTTCCTCTTCTCCCAGCTCTGCCCCTGGAGAGAGAGGTGAAGGTTGGTGGGACGGCTGTAGCTTCTGTGACCGGGAGTTGGGAAGATGGCGGAAGAATAAGACGCGGAGATCGCCTTCCTCCCCACGGATACCCCAGAAATACATCTACACGTGGAACAACTCCTACAGAACACCTACTGAAGGCTGGCAGAAGACCTCAGACCTCCCAAAAGGCAAGAAACTCCCCACGTACCTGGGTAGGGCAAAAGAAAAAAAAAAAAAACAGAGACAAAAGAATAAGGACGGAACCTGCACCAGTGGGAGGGAGCTGTGAAGGAGGAAAAGTTTCCACACACTAGGAAGCCCCTCCGCGGGCGGAGACTGCGGGAGGCGGAGGGGGGAGCTTCGATACCGCGGAGGAGAGCACAGCAACAGGGTGCGGAGGGCAAGGCGGGGAGATTCCCGCACAGAGGATCGGTGCCGACCGGCACTCACCAGCCCGAGAGGCTTGTCTGCTCACCCGCCGGGGCGGGCGGGGCTGCGAGCTGGGGCTCGGGTTTCGGTTTTGGACTGAGCGCAGGGAGAGGACTGGGGTTGGCGGCTTGAACATAGCCTGAAGGGGTTAGTGCACCACGACTAGCCGGGAGGGAGTTCGGGGAAAAGCCTGCACCTGCCGAAGAGGCAAGAGACTTTTTCTTCCCTCTTTGTTTCCTGGTGCGCGAGGAGAGGGGTTTAAGAGCGCTGCTTAAAGGAACTCCAGAGACGGGCGCGAGCCGCGGCTAAAAGCGCGAACCCCAGGGACGGGCGCGAGCCGCGGCTGAAAGCGCGGACCCAGAGATGGGCGCGAGCCGCGGCTGAAAGCGCGGACCCCAGAGACGGGCGGGAGACGCTGGGGCTGCTCCTGCCGCCACCAAGGGGCCTGTGTGCGAGCACAGGTCACTCTCCACACCCCTCTTCCGCGGAGCCTGTGCAGCCCGCCACTGCCAGGTTCCCGGGAACCAGGGACAACTTCCCCGGGAGAACGCACGGCTGACCTCAGGCTGGTGCAACGTCACGCCGGCCTCTGCCGCAACGTCACGCCGCCTCTGACGCCGCAGGCCCGCCCCGCACGCAGTGCCCCTCCTTCCGCCCCCCACCCCCGGCCTGAGTGAGCCAGAGCCCCCGAATCAGCGGCTCCTTTAACCCTGTCCTGTCTGAGCAAAAAACAGACGCCCTCCAGCGACCTACACGCAGAGGCAGGGCCAAATCCAAAGCTGAGCTCCTGTGAGCTGTGAGAACAAAGAAGAGAAAGGGAAATCTCTCCCAGCAGCCTCAGAAGCAGCGGATTAAAGCTCCACAATCAACTTGATATACCCTGCATCTGTGGAATACCTGAATAGACAAGGAATGATCCCAAATTGAAGAGGTGGAATTTAGGAGCGAGATCTATGATTTTTTTCCCTTTTCCTCTTTTTGTGAATGTGTACGTGTATGCTTCTGTGTGAGATCTTGTCTGTATACTCTTGCTTCCACCATTTGTCCTAGGGCTCTATCCGTCCATGGTTTTTAAAAAAAATTTTTTTTCTCAATAATTAATTTTATTTGTAATAACTTTATTATACTTTACCTTCATTCTTTCTTTCTTTCTTTCCTTCCTTCCCTCCTTTAGACAACGAATCACCCCAAATTGAGGAGGTGGTCTCTGAGAGCAAGATTTATGATTTTTCCCCCTTTACCTCTTTTTGTGAAGGTGTATGTGTATGCTTCTGTGTAAGATTTTCTCTGTATAGCTTTGCTTCCAACATTTGTCCTAAGGTTCTATCCATCCCTTTTTTTTTTCTAAATATTTTTTAATTCAATAACTATATTATACTTTATTTTATTTTTACTGTATCTTCTTTCTTTCTGTCTTTTTTCCTTCTTTCCCTCCTTCCTTCCTCCCTCCCTCCTGTCTTTCCTTCTTTGCTTCTTTCTTCCTTCCTTCCTTTCCTCCTTTCCTTCTTTCTTTCCTCATACTTCTACTAATTCTCTCTACTTTTTCTCCCTTTTATTCTGAGCCGTGTGGATGAAAGGCTCTTGGTGCTCCAGCCAGGAGTCAGGGCTCTGCCTCTGAGGTAGGAAAGCCAACTTCAGGACACTGGTCAACAAGAGACCTCCCAGCTGCACATAATATTAAACGGCGGAAATCTCCCAGTGACCTCCATCTTAACACCAGCACCCAGCTTCACTCAACGACCAGCAATCCACAGTGCTAGACAACCTATGCCAAACAACTAGCAAAGCAGGAACACAACCCCACCCATTAGCAGAGAGGCTGCCTAAAATCATAATAAGGCCACAGACACCCCAAAACACACCACCAGACGTGAACCTGCCCACTAAAGAGACAAGATCCAGCCTCATCCACCACAACACAGGCACTAGTCCCCTCCACCAGGAAGCCTGCACAACCCACTGAAACAACCTTAGCCACTGGGGACAGACACCAAAAACAACGGGAACTACGAACGTGCAGCCTGCAAAAAGGAGACCCCAAACACAGTAAGATAAGCAAAATGAGAAGACAGAAAAACACACAGCAGATGAAGGAGCAAGATAAAAATGCACCAGACCTAACAAATGAAGAGGAAATAGGCAGTCTACCTGAAAAAGAATTCAGAATAATGATAGTAAGGATGATCCGAAATCTTGGAAGTAGAATGGACAAAATGCAAGAAACAGTTAACAAGGACCTAGAAGAAATAAAGATGAAACAAGCAACGATGAACAACGCAATAAATGAAATTAAAAGTACTCTAGATGGGATCAATAACAGAATAACTGAGGCAGAAGAACGGATAAGTGACCTGGAAGATAAAATAGTGGAAATAACTACTGCAGAGCAGAATAAAGAAAAAAGAATGAAAAGAACTGAGGACAGTCTCAGAGACCTCTGGGACAACATTAAACGCACCAACATTCGAATTATAGGGGTTCCAGAAGAAGAAGAGAAAAAGAAAGGGACTGAGAAAATATTTGAAGAGATTATAGTTGAAAACTTCCCTAATATGGGAAAGGAAATAGTTAATCAAGTCCAGGAAGCACAGAGAGTTCCACACAGGATAAATACAAGGAGAAATACGCCAAGACACATATTAATCAAACTGTCAAAAATTAAATACAAAGAAAGCATATTAAAAGCAGCAAGGGAAAAACAACAAATAACACACAAGGGAATCCCCATAAGGTTAACAGCTGATCTCTCAGCAGAAACCCTACAAGCCAGAAGGGAGTGGCAGGACATACTGAAAGTGATGAAGGAGAAAAACCTGCAACCAAGACTACTCTACCCAGCAAAGATCTCATTCAGATTTGATGGAGAAATTAAAACCTTTACAGACAAGCAAAAGCTGAGAGAGTTCAGCACCACCAAACCAGCTTTACAACAAATGCTAAAGGAACTTCTCTAGACAAGGAACACAAGAGAAGGAAAAGACCTATAATAACGAACCCAAAACAATATAGAAAATGGGAATAGGAACATACATTTCGATAATTACCTTAAATGTAAATGGACTAAATGCTCCCACCAAAAGACACAGATTGGCTGAATGGATACAAAAACAAGACCCTTATATATGCTGTCTACAAGAGACCCACTTCAGACCTAGAGACACATACAGACTGAAAATAAAGGGATGGAAAAAGATATTCCATGCAAATGGAAACCAAAAGAAAGCTGGAGTAGCAATTCTCATATCAGACAAAATAGACTTTAAAATAAGGACTATTACAAGAGACAAAGAAGGACACTACATAATGATCAAGGGATCAATCCAAGAAGAAGATATAACAATTGTAAATATTTATGCACCCAACATAGGAGCACCTCAATACATAAGGCAAATACTAACAGCCATAAAAGGGGACATCGACAGTAACACATTCATAGTAGGGGACTTTAACACCCCACTTTCACCCATGGACAGATCATCCAAAATGAAAATAAATAAGGAAACACAAGCTTTAAATGATACATTAAACAAGATGGACTTAATTGATATTTATAGGACACTCCATCCAAAAACAACAGAATACACATTTTTCTCAAGTGCTCATGGAACATTCTCCAGGATAGATCATATCTTGGGTCACAAATCAAGCCTTGGTAAATTTAAGAAAATTGAAGTCGTATCAAGTATCTTTTCTGACCACAACGCCATGAGACTAGATATCAATTACAGGAAAAGATCTGTAAAAAATACAAACACATGGAGGCTAAACAATACACTACTTAATAATGAAGTGATCACTGAAGAAATCAAAGAGGAAATAAAAAAATACCTAGAAACAAATGACAATGGAGACACGACGACCCAAAACCTATGGGATGCAGCAAAAGCAGGTCTAAGGGGGAAGTTTATAGCAATACAAGCCCACCTTAAGAAGCAGGAAACATCTAGAATAAACAACCTAACCTTGCACCTCAAGCAATTAGAGAAAGAAGAACAAAAAAACCCCAAAGCTAGCAGAAGGAAAGAAATCATAAAAATCAGATCAGAAATAAATGAAAAAGAAATGAAGGAAACGATAGCAAAGATCAATAAAACTAAAAGCTGGTTCTTTGAGAAGATAAACAAAATAGATAAACCACTAGCCAGACTCATCAAGAAGAAAAGGGAGAAGACTCAAATCAATAGAATTAGAAATGAAAAAGGAGCAGGAACAACTGACACTGCAGAAATACAAAGGAACATGAGAGATTACTACAAGCAACTCTATGCCAATAAAATGGACAATCTGGAAGAAATGGACAAATTCTTAGAAATGCACAAACTGCCAAGACTGAATCAGGAAGAAATAGAAAATATGAACAGACCAATCACAAGCACTGAAATTGAAACTGTGATTAAAAATCTTCCAACAAACAAAAGCCCAGGACCAGATGGCTTCACAGGTGAATTCTATCAAACGTTTAGAGAAGAGCTAACACCTATCCTTCTCAAACTCTTCCAAAATATAGCAGAGGGAGGAACACTCCCAAACTCATTCTACGAGGCCACCGTCACTCTGATACCAAAACCAGACAAGGATGTCACAAAGAAAGAAAACTACAGGCCAATATCACTGATGAACATAGATGCAAAACTCCTCAACAAAATACTAGCAAACAGAATCCAACAGCACATTAAAAGGATCATACACCATGGTCAAGTGGGGTTTATCCCAGGAATGCAAGGATTCTTCAATATACGCAAATCAATCAATGTGATACACCATATTAACAAATTGAAGAATAAAAACTGTATGATCATCTCAATAGATGCAGAAAAAGCTTTTGACAAAATTCAACACCCATTTATGATAAAAACCCTGCAGAAAGCAGGCACAGAGGGAACTATCCTCAACATAATAAAGGCCATATATGACAAACCCACAGCCAACATCGTCCTCAATGGTGAAAAGCTGAAACCATTTCCACTAAGATCAGGAACAAGACAAGGTTGCCCACTCTCACCACTCTTATTCAACATAGTTTTGGAAGTTTTAGCCACAGCAATCAGAGAAGAAAAGGAAATAAAAGGAATCCAAATCGGAAAAGAAGAAGTAAAGCTGTTACTGTTTGCAGATGACATGATACTATACATAGAGAATCCTAAAGATACTACCAGAAAACTACTAGAGCTAATCAATGAATTTGGTAAAGTAGCAGGATACAAAGTTAATGCACAGAAATCTCTGGCATTCCTATATACTAATGATGAAAAATCTGAAAGTGAAATCAAGAAAACACTCCCATTTACCATTGCAACAAAAAGAATAAAATATCTAGGAATAAACCTACCTAAGGAGACGAAAGACCTGTATGCAGAAAATTATAAGACACTGATGAAAGAAATTAAAGGTGATACAAATAGATGGAGAGATATACCATGTTCTTGGATGGGAAGAATCAACATTGTGAAAATGACTCTACTACCCAAAGCAATCTACAGATTCAATGCAATCCCTATCAAACTACCACTGGCATTTTTCACAGAAGGGAACACTCTTGCACTGCTGGTGGGAATGTGAATTGGTTCAGCCACTATGGAGAACAGTATGGAGGTTCCTTAAAAAACTACAAATAGAACTACCATATGACCCAGCAATCCCACTACTGGGCATATACCCTGAGAAAACCAAAATTCAAAAAGAGTCATGTACCAAAATGTTCACTGCAGCTCTATTTACAATAGCCCGGAGATGGAAACAACCTAAGCGCCCATCATCGGATGAATGGATAAAGAAGATGTGGCACATATATACAATGGAATATTACTCAGCCTTAAAAAGAAATGAAATTGAGCTATTTGTAATGAGATGGATAGACCTAGAGTCTGTCATACAGAGTGAAGTAAGTCAGAAAGAAAAAGACAAATACCGTATGCTAACACATATATATGGAATTTAAGGGGAAAAAAAATGTCATGAAGAACCTAGGGGTAAGACAGGAATAAAGACGCAGACCTACTGGAGAACGGACTTGAGGATATGGGGAGGGGGAGGGGTGAGCTTTGACAGGGCGAGAGAGAGTCATGGACATATACACGCTAACAAACGTAGTAAGGTAGATAGCTAGGGGGAAGCAGCCGCAAGGCACACGGATATTAGCCCGGTGCTTTGTGACAGCCTGGAGGGGTGGGATAGGGAGAGTGGGAGGGAGGGAGACGCAAGAGGGAAGACATATGGGAACATATGTATATGTATAACTGATTCACTTTGTTATAAAGCAAAAACTAACACACCATTGTAAAGCAATTATACCCCAATAAAGATGTTTAAAAAAAAAAAAAAAGAGAACACCATAGACTGACTAGCTTACTAACAAAACAGTTATTTGTTTCTCAACGTTTTGGAGGCTGGAAAGTCCAAGACCAAGGAAGTGGCAGATTCAGAGTCTGGTAAGGACTCACGTCCCGGTATAAATGACTGTCTTCTTGCTATGTCCTCACATGCAGAAGGAGTCAGACACTTCTGTGGGGTTTTTGGGGGGGGGGGCACTAATTCCATTTATGACCTAATCACCTCCCAAAGTCCCCACCTCCAAATACTCTCTCATTTGGGGATTAGGCTTCAATATATGAATTTTGGGAGGACACATTCAGTCTATAGCACTTACAATATAGTGAATATAAGCTTAAAGAGATTTCTGTGCTATATATTTGGTATTTAGTGATACCAAAGCAATGTCCTACACATTATAGAAATTTAGCAAATATTGGAATCAAGACTTCTTATGTAATTGTAAAACTAAAGCAGATTTACAAATTGATTTTAAAACCTACTAAATAATAGCATGCTAATTAACAATATTAATGTAATGTGATTTGGGCTTAAAAGTTGTTCTATCATTAACCACATTGAAGATTTTTCACTTGCCAAGTTGAATCTTTGGAATTTGAGCATAATGGACCATTATTTTTCATTGTTAGGGAAAATTAACTAATAGTAAATTTATTTTAATTCTTAGGTATGGGGTACATTATAAACTCAATGCTTTTGAACATCTCAAGTTTGTACATGCTTGTTGAGATATGAGTGTGGTATTGACTGTATACACAGATTCATTCTTTAGTTTTTATACATCAAAATTGATATGCCATCCTTGAAGATGCTAGTTCTAATATCAGCAAGAGAAAAAAATGAGCATAGTCAGCTACCCTTTAAAAGCACACAAAATACAGAAGATCTACACAAAGTTACATCACTAAACAACACAGATGTTTAGTTACAATCACTAAACACCACAGAGAGTAAGATCCTAAAATTTTCCAGAGGGGAGAATAAGTTACAAAAAAGGAATGAGAATCATAGTGTCTTCAGAACTTTTCAACAGCAACACTAGATGCCTGAAGGCAATAGAACAATGCCCTTAAAATTCTGAGGAAAAATCAATGATTGTTCTACCCTCACACTTGATGGGTGGTTTGTATAGGCAGAGAAATACAGGTTGAAAAAGACATTTTCAGGTCTAAAACTAAAATATACCTTTCCTGTATCTTTTCTCAGATGCTACTGGAGGATGGATTCCATCAATCAAGGTTATAAACAATTATGGCAACAACAACAAAAACGGTAAGATATATGATTTAGGAAATGGGAGCTCAAACACTGGAGAGCAGGAAAGGAAAGTCACAGATGAGTCACAAGTGATGCCCAGAGAATAATCAATCCCAGTTGGTGCCAGAGCATGCAGGCTGCAAGAGGAAGTTATCTAGGAAATAAAGGGAACGGATGGATTTGTATTTTGGCATTTAAAAAAACTCTGTCGGTATTTGACAGCTCACTTGAACTTTTTAAAAAACAGATACATAGAAAACTAAACATTTTATGGGAAGAGAGTATGGTACACTACCTGGCTCAGCAGAGAACAATATTTTTATAGTTATATTGTAAATGCTGTCTTGATCTGACTGATAATTTTGTTGAGAAAATCATGGGAATGGGCAGACTAAGGCCAGGGGTAGGAGGTTGAACTAAATAACCAACATCCATAATAAGATACAATATCCCAACTGATAAAGAAATAGAAGGAAATCATCAATGCATAGGTAAATTCCAGATAAAACAGCTAAGAGTTAACAGTGGTTCCCTCTAGAGAACACTAGTGGAATAGGAGGTATGGGGTAGAGAAAGGGATCATTGTTTTTAAGTCTTTTAGCACTATCTGACTTTTTTTAATTCCATAAATGCATTACTTCAAATAATGCTTTATAAATTAAAGACATTCTGATTGAAAGGATCCCCCACGTACTGAGTAGGATGAACAAAATATGACTCATACCTAAACACACACTGAGAACTTCATCATCCTTGGAATTTCTAAATTATACCAGCTTTCAGAAAGAAATGCCTTTGTAAGTAACAGTTCTACAGATATTTTAGTGACAATAATGTTGCTTTGTTTTGTTTTGCATCAAAGTTCTGAGTGAAAATTTTGGATTTACACCTTTACACATGAGTAATAGATTGACTGTGACTAGACTTAAAAGGATCCTAATAAGAACAAGCTGACCCACCCAATCAGGGTAGAATACACCCAACTCTATTAAGAGTTCCTCAGAGTATGGACAGGGTACAGAGAGACCAAAAAAAAAAAAAGATATGCAATATTTCCTGGGTCTAGCAACAGAAGGAGACATTCCAACACTAGGTCTGAGGGAGAGAATAGTTGTAAGAACCCAGAAAAGTTAGATAAAAGGAAATTCATGGATCTATTAGACCTTAACACATGGAAAAGTCTCCTAAAAACAGCAATGTTTCAATAATCTAGGACTGTCTACTTCAGAAAGAATCCATTCATAATAATTTGTTTTAAAAGAACATTTACATAATACGGTAAATGCCGTTCATTATCTATGGGTGGAATCTATAAACCAGAGCATGGAAGACTTAGTTATAATTTATTTTTAAATCAAGCTTTGACATTTACAGTCTTTTATGTGACTATAATTGACAGATTTGGTAGAAGAGACAAGAGGTTGGGTAAATTTAGTAAGTTCTTCATCTTTCCCAGCAGAGACAATAAGTCCTGTCTAACCAGGAAGGAACCCAGTGGACAATGTAGGAGGCCAGGAAGAAAAGATGGGTGACTGACCTTCATAAGGGAGCAACATAGTACTATGATGCACTGAATGAGGAAAAACCTGATAAACATGACCAGGTTCCCTCTTATCATATAAGCCCCAACAAGCCTGTGAAGCCAGCACAGGGAATAGCCTCATCATTTAAATGATGTATGTAAGTCTTCACATATACCTCATGAATACAAGGTCCTTTGAGAGCTGAGTAGTAAAAATAGTGTAGATGCCTACTGCTGTGGATTGAAGTGTGCCCCCCTCCAAACACATGTGTTGAAGCCCTAACTCCAATGTGATGGTATTTGGAGATGAGACCTTTGGGAGATAATTATGTTTAGATGAGGTCATAGCAGTGGGGTCCTCATGGAGGGATTAGTGCCCTTAAGAAAAAGAAGTGGTACCAAAGCTCTCTCTGTGACGTATGAGGCGCAAGAAGGTGGCCATCTGTAAGCCAGGAAGAGCACACGACCACACTGATCTCAGACTTCCAGCCTTCAGAAACGTGAGAAAATAAATCTGTTGTTTAAGCCACACAGTCTATGATAATTTACAACGGCAGCCTGAGCTGACTAATATGATGATTTAGACAAAGTTTGACTGCTGTCTAATGATACCCAGCCACGGTGGAAAACACTAGTTCGAAAAAAATACTGTTCTGCCCACGGAGAATAAGATGTGGCCTGAGAATGCTAATGCCTATCAGCTACTGTATTACCTAGGAATGTTTCCTGCTACAAGAAAACCCAGCTTAGAGGTACTTTTAAAATGTAGGTTTATTCTTCTCACATAGTAAGAATTGTAAACTCAATATTGATGTCATGGGCCCAGACTCTTTATTCCCCCATCTTTAAAATGTTGGATTTTTGTCCACAAGCTTTTCAATTTGTGATAGTAAGATAACCTCCATGCATCTCATTTGACTTCTAGGCAGAAATGATGAGGAAGGAGCAAAAGCCTGTCCCTCCCAAGGCTTTGTTGAGCCTTTCTGAATAAAAATGAAAATGTTCCCCTATAGTTCATTTGCCAAAACTGAGTCATGTTCCCTGTCCTTCCTCATACTTATATCAATCTGAGAAAATAGATATCCATGAGTGGCTTAGACAAATCATGATCTGTCAGTGGGGATAAGAGCCTAACCTCCATGAGATCATAGATAGAACCCTAGCTGCTCCCTGAAAATTAGGAGTTCTTTAGGAGGCAAAAAGACATGGGTAGGAAAGCAATATATCTTGCAAACCCACCTTCTCTGCCTGATGTACTTGGAATAACTTGAGAGAGGAACAAATAGCTCATATACTATCAAATTATTTAGCTTAAATTTCTATGTAGGATTTTCCCCCATTCAGTTGCCTTACAAGTAGGGCTTCCACATCAATTTCTAGATAACTTATATTATCTATTCAAACAGAGTGACATTTGAGAAGGGCAATAGTGTAGATGACAGCTCACTAGGGGTGCTGTAGGCTCCCAGGCTGAGCTGGGAGGGTTGTTAGTAGTACAGGAAGTAAGTAGAGTCAATATAGGTGAATGCTAGTGAAACTTCTTCACTTCGTCCTGAAAAGGAATAGGCAGCTATTAAACCCAACCAATATTGACTTATAACCTCTACAGGAAGGAGGGGTAACAGTTACACCTACTGTGCAAAGTACTTGGAACTAATATTGCTTCAGCAAAGTTATACAAGATATTTTTTTTAAAAAAGCAAAATATGGCTATTGATATAACTGCCCAGTATATCGAGATCTAGACCAATAGCATTTGCTGACAGTGAATCTCTTTCAAACTCTAATAGCCACCTGCTGTAACTTTATATGCGAAGTCAGTGAGCTTCAGGATTTGAAGTGTGAGCTTTCAGAAACCCCATATGTAATATTTTCCATTAGATAGAGCTGCATGCAGAGAGATACAGAGATTTTTATAGTGCTGGGTAAGTTCAGTTTTGCTTTTTGATGGAGTTTCAGCAATAGAACTAGTTAATTACACGCTCGAGCCACATCCCTTAGATTAAATGATACCCAACATTACGTACTTATGTGCCAAGCACAGTGCTAAGTGATTTATTAAACCAATGCTCACTGCAACCCTAAGGACCCTAAGGCAGGTATTTTTAACTCCTAAGCCTCAGTTTCAGTATCTGTAAAATGGAGATATAACATCAGATAATAAGTGAAAGAGCCATGGATTTGTACCTTATCTAAAGGTTCAGCTTTCCCAAACTCACAAGACACTCTGCACTCATCCTATGGCGACAAGACCCTTCACTCCATCTGCTTATTCCTGCAGATTTACAAATGGACTCTGCTTCTTAGGTTTCAGATTTACAGAAAAAAAACCAAAAAAAAAAAAAAAAAAATGAACTGTGTAAGCAACAGAAACAGACATTGATTAACTTGTGCTGGGAGAACCAAGAAAAGATTCACAGAGTGTGCCATACAACAAGCCTTAAAAATGAATAAATGAGTAAAAGTTGGTGAAATATTGAAAAATTCTCCACACTGTATGCTGTTGTAAGCCTGGCTATGAGAACTGTCTATACTTTTTGTTCTGGCAAGTCTGAATTATATAGATCAGTGCTATTCTATAGAGTTTTCTAATAATGATGGATAACGGAAATCCTCTCTATCTGTGCTGTCAAATACGGTAGCCACTAGCCACAGCTGGATACTGAACACTGGAGATGTGGCTACTGTGACGGAGGCAGTTTTAACTTAATTTTAATTAATTTAAATGTAAATAGCCATTTTTGACTAGTGGTTCCCATGTTGGGTGGCACATATCTAGAGACTTTTAAAATACAGCCTGTTTGCATGCCTTGGATCTTTAGATGAAAGTTGAAATAGATAGAGGAACAGCTGGGTGGAAAGTAAGGGGCTTGGAGGAAAAGGCCTAAACACGAAGATTTTCTACCCTTGCTAACAAATCAGAATTTTTACCCTGGAGGTAATAATAGATAATAAAGAGTATTTAACATTATTTCTTTTGACATTCTTTTAGAAATCTTCTGATAAACATATGTGTGTGTCTGACATATATAAGTATATATACATATATTACACACACACACACCACAGAGAGAGAATTTGGTTTAAGCAAGATGTGGAACAGATGTTTCATTTATTCAACTGCTTTTTATTAGAAAAGGGCACCTCTTTATTCCTGTCAAGCGTTAAAGGCAAAAATTATTCTGATACTTAAAATGGTAAGGAAGACTTTATTCAGGACTCTTGCAACAGGTGTCAAGACTGTTGCCATGGGAGAGAGAGATGGGACACAATTCAGAATACTGTAAAGATAACTGGGGATTTATGGCCATGGGGGCTGGGGTGCAGGGTACAATGGATGGAAACGTACCAAGAGGAGAAATCAAGGGTAGGGGATTCTTGCTAAACTGACCTAACAGGATTCTTGCTGAAGGCAGGCCAGGTGATCAGATATCACCTGGGGGATGGTAGGGGATGAGGAATTTGATCAGGTATGAGGGTGACCAGATATCGAGGGTGACAGGATTCTCTCTAAACTGACTTAGTGGAATTCTTGCTACAATCAGGCTGGGAAGGCAAAGAGCTAGTCAAAAAGATTGCTCAGAGGAACCTGACTAAATTTTGATCAAGGGGAGAGTCTTTGTCATAAGAAACCACAAAAGAAGATTAGTACTAAGACCTTCACTGGAATAGTAGATGACAGGTGAATGAGTAGTTCTCAGAGACCCTTATTTTCCCTAAATAATGTGAATCTGTTGTAATCTGAAATTCCTTTCCTCTAGTCACTCTTCTTATCCCTCCCCAGAAGAAGCAGTAGGCTTAACATTTACTTAAGAAGAGACAGTCCTGAGAAAAAGGTAATCAGGAAAAACCTAAGAGGCTGGTATATACGTTCTGTTGTGAAGGGATGTCCACCATTACTTAATCCTGAGGACCAGAATTCCTGTCTGCTGCCAGGGTGCTTGCCCTCCCCACTACTTTCTTTACCACAATGCTTTGATTCTTTTCTGGTTACAATAGATTCGTTTGCCTCTGACTTGCAAATTTGGGGTATGACTTCTTTTCAAAAGAAAGAAAAAGGAATTGAGGGTTCTCACAGTGAGCAGGAAAGGAGTTGACAAGACCATGATGAACCCGGCCCAGGAGTCAGGTAGAAAATGTACTTTCATGATTCCTCCTCCAAGAACTCAACCAAATGAGTACTACAGCTGTTCTGGCTGCCTTGACATTCCAATCTCTTAGTCCTGCCGTTTTTCCTGGGGCCTTGTCTTCCTGAAGCATCCTACTTCTCCCTCAAGGACTTGTAGCATGCTCACTACGGTATCATTAGCGCACTTATCACGTCGTGCTAACGAAAGCTATGAGTAGTGAAAAACTTACTTACATAAAAAGTTGAAAGAAAGGAGCCATGATTCTCCACTCCATGCAGCTTTGGTGTACCTGCCTCTTAGGGTTGCCTTGTGCATAAAAAGCGCTCAAGATGACTAACAGAGACCTGCCTTCTCTTTCCCCAGCCTCTGAGAAAACCTCTCATTCCCAATGCCTCCCCCATCACTAGCTCAGCAGCTTTTAGCTGCGAAAGTGACTACTCTTCCCACCTGCTTTGCCACCTGTAATACTAAGCGCCTAACAGCTTCCTGAGGACTAGTACTGGTTCATTTTAAAGAAGGAGACAGGCTACTTTTGTTTTACATTCCCTTGCAGAATGAGCCTGACTGCACAAGGTTAGAGATTAAGGGATGGTACAGGCATTTCCTGTAGCAGATATTAGATAGGCAGTTCACACTGAAGCCAAGCTGGTGAAAATAAATGAAATATTTGAGGCTGCATTGAAACCTACAATCTTTAGAGGGTGATACATAAACTTACAGTGGATAAAAAATTTTAGTTTAATTGTTAATAATGACTTGGTAGCATTGTAATTTGGGATAAGGGTGAAAGGGGTTGTAGTTTAGAACCAGACCGCAAATGAAATATATTTGTACGCTTGTTCTGTTCAAACATGAAAGCAGGCGGTCAGAAAAAAACGCAGAAGCCCTGAGCAGATGATGGGATTTCTCTTAATTTGCTGTGGAGAATGCTGGCCTATTTATTAATACATCCATGTGGAGCTGTTGTTTATACTTTGGTTTCTAATTAGCATAGTCATTCTGAAGCCTCTAGCTGACTTCCCCTTCCATATAAATCTAATTTGGCCTTGAGGAGGGTTATTAGAGCAGCACAAGGCCCACAAATAAAGGGAAATGTCTGCCAAACAGCAGGCAGGCTCAACGCATCTGGGGCAGGCGTCGAGGCTGGCAACTGGGCTGGTGTGCAGAGCTGCAGAAGGGACAACAAATCAACCACCAGCCTCCCTCCAACCCTCCCCAGGCCCACCCCGCCCCGGCCTGAGTTGCCTGGCCAAGGCAATTGCATGAAAAAGAAAAAGAAAAAAAAAAAGATGATATTGAGGGGATGTGAAAGTATAAAGAAAAGATTTAAAATTGATTTTGAAAGTTTCTCAACTAGGCCCTAGAATGGATGGTCTGTATTGAAGTAAATGCTTAGCCTCCCTCCTTAAAACTCCTTGTAAAGAGTGACATTTCAACTTTCCCTGGCTTTTGGGAGCTTGATTTTTTTTTTTTTACAGCTCTATACCTCAGTCTTTGAGGAGCACCTTCTAGCAGTGATGATAAATTATACTGAGTGGGAATATGGACAACATTGATAAAGGAGAACTAATCCTTATTCTGTGCGAAAAATAGTCTGAAGGCAGATTCTATCCCAAAGGGGAAGAAAGAAGAATGCTAAACATGACTAGCAGTGACCTGTTTTTTTCACCAAGTGATTGGAGCTCAAGTACATTTTGACTAAAATGTTTTTTGTGGGGAAGAGCAAGGGACGTAAATTCTTTGTAAAGGGCATTGAAGTACTAACTTATAATTCTGTGGTAACTCTAAAGAAGAGAGATAACAAGGTTCTTTTGAGGAGATTTAGGGACTCTACTAACATTGATCTGGTGGGTCCCTTATAGGGTTTACATTCATGGTTAGCAGTTTGTCTTAACTAGGTCCTATGTCCCTTATAAAGTTGGTAGAAGCAGCTTTCAATGGCTCAGCGAGCCTTATTCTTAAGGGTCTATGGGAGCTCTGATGAGCATAACTTATTGCAAAACTTGCTCCTACTGTGAGGAGAAGAATGCTAATGATCTGAATCTATTCTTTATCCAGAACAGTGAGAATTACAGCTCCCCTTAGAACATATGAAAAGTCTGTAGGATTAAACTTTTAAAAGTGCACTTTTGTCACATTCTGCATATTCTATTTAAATACATGTCTGTCAATCATTTATTGTATATTGACAGTGTTAAGAGTTGCAGACACACAAATATACATCCCTATCTAAGAAAAGGAGAAATCAGAGACAGAGACAGAGGGAGGGAGGGAGAATGAATTTAAAAATTAAAAGAGCCTAATAACTCATAGTAATTTTTTAATGTCACAAGGATAGGGAGGGGAGGTTTCTGAAAAAGATAAATGGAAGTACCTTTTCTAGATACTTCTAAATGGGGGTGGACATAGATTTCACATGGAAGAAGCTAGGGACATATCCAAGACCCTTTGTCCAAGGAGGTAGTGGTAATAAGATCTAAGCACTCTGCTAAAAGTTCAAAAACCTCTTATTTTGGCTTATTTACTTTCTACCCTACCCCAATCCAGAAAGACTGCTTAATCTCACTGCCCAACTACCCATGAGACCAGGCAAGTTGCCTCCCTGCTCTTGGCATCTGTTTCTTCATCTGTCAAAACCTGACCAGAGTGAATCTCCAAGGAGAGGAGAGTCATCTTCTGGGGATTTTTCTTTTCCACCTGATTTCTGTTACAAGTTAGAATGTCTCAGGGGTCAGTCCCAGGCTCTCATGTGTTTACTTCTCACACTTCTCCTTAGAAGATCTTAATCCACAAGTTCAAACACCATGTCCAGGCTACAGGCTAAGCTTTGAGCTGCCTATAAATGGGTGAGTAGAAATGTTAACAAAGTGATTACATAAATGGGCCTGGCTGTGAGAAGAGTTCTGGTATAAAGACAATGTATCTATCAGTAAAATAGAATTCATGGTCTGCTCTCCCAGCCCCTAGTGTCAATGCCCATAAACCTACTCTGCCTCAAGATCCCAGGCTCAGCAAGAGCCAGCCTACCACCCTTGTTCCCTTAGAGGAAGTCTTGGTAGTTTCCCCAAACGTCTCCTACCTTGTCCACCATCCCTCAGCCTCTACACCCCCACGCCCACATTATGATCTAAGACACATCACCTTCCATCCAGATCACTGTAATGGGCTGTTGCAAACTTGTCATTTCCCAAACACTCTCTGCATACCATCAGCAATGGTCTTTGTAGTATGGACACGTATCATCATTCCCCCATTTAAAACTTTCAGTGGCTACCCGTTTCTCTTAGGATTTGGGCCCTCATGCTTCCTAATCTGCCCTCTGTAGCCCACCTGATTTGGTCCTGCCTGCCCCTCCTTTTCCTTTGCCATTTGCCCTTGGCTCAGTGCTCTCCTTTCACAGCGGCCTTTCAACTCCTTCAGCAAGTGAAGTTCCTTTCCACATTGTACGACTGCCTGTACAGTATCATCCCAGTCACCCCTATCCTACCGCTCCCTTTCATCATGCAACAAAGTGAAAGTTTATCAGATGGTGCCCAATGCTATAGAAGAAAATAAGACAAGGTAAGAGGGGCAGGGAATGACTGAGGGAAAGGAGGAAGTTGTCATTTTTTACTGAATGACCAAGGGAAGACCTTCTAAAAAGGTCACAAATGACAGACATGAAATGCATGAGTGAGCCAATCAGCTGTCTTGGTAACAGCGTTCCAGGCAAAAAAAAAAAAAAGCCCAACAAAATCAAACCTCTCAGTGGCTATTGAGCTACAGCAAGGAGGCCAGTGTGGCTGAAGCAGAGTGAGAGGGGGCAGAGGGCAGTAGGCGACGGGGTCAGAAAGGTGGCTTATCGACCATCAGCCACCATAAAGCATTCTGGATTTTACTCCAGCCGGGAAATCATAGGAGTTGTTGGACAGATGACTGACATGATCTGAATCATAGTTTTAAAGAATATTCTTACCACAACAGCCAGAGTTAAGAGTGTAAGGGGACAAGGATGGAAGAGACAGGAGCACATTAAAATAGTCCAGGTGCTGAGGTGGTGGTATTGGAACGGCCATCACAGTATTAGCAATACAGGCAATGAAATAACTGGATTAAAGCTATTGTTTGAAGGCGAGCTCACAGGATTTACTGATGGATGGGATGAGGGCTGTGAGCTTCCTACTCATTCTTCAGAAACAGAGTTTGTGTCAATTCCTCAGATGCCTTTCTGACTGTCTTTCTCCCCCAGCCAACTCAGGTTATATGTAACCCCCCACCCCAACTTGTGCTTATCCTCATAGCATTCATCACCATTGTAATTAAACAGAAATTATTCTAATGATGAACCTACTTCCCAGGTTAAGTCATACGCTTACAGGGAAGGCTATGTCTGTGCTATTCCCCATTCTACTGTGAACACAGAAGCACGGGAGACACTCATTAGATAAACTGGGTTAAACTGCAGTTGGCTTCACTACGTTGGAGTCCACCTGGCCAGTCATACAAAGGTACACCTTTTATAATCATTTTGTTATATTGCTATTAAAATAGAAGTGGAGACTTAACTCCGACAAGAGTCATGATAATTATAGAAGAGTACATCCTCGTTGGCAGCTCTTAAAGTGTGAACAATAGTGAAATGCATGGCTATTAGGTAATCTGGAGTAATCAGACCTTTTCAGACCTTGAGCCAATATGTATACCCACCAAGCTGTGTCCACATTTTATTGTAATCCAATAGAATTCATTATATAAGCACTTAAAAGTATGTATTAATATTATTAAGAGGCTAAAAATTTCTAACATGAAGATTTCAGAGGCACAGTTTATGAAAGCACCAGACCTTCTGGTTCAACCAATTAAACCCAACACTAATTCCAAATTACCTGCTGTCTATAGTGCTGAAACCTGGCTACCAGCTCTGGCATAAACATGGCACATTCATACAAGGCCACAAAATTAATTTTTACATGTTGTATTAGTTTCCTAGGGCTGCTGTAACAAAGCGCCACACACTTAAAACAACAGAAATTAACTCTCTTGCCATTCTGGAGGCTAGAAATCTGGTATCAAGGTGTTGGCAGGGCCACGCTCCTTCTAAAACTTCCTTTCCTGGTCCAGCTACTGGGAGCCTCAGGTGTTCCTTGGCTTGCAGCAGCATAACTCTAATCTCTGCCTCTGTCTTCATATGGCTATCTTCCCTCTGTGTTTATGTCTAACTTTCCTTCTTATAAGGATACCGGTCATATGGTTAAGGATCCACCCTATATTAGTATGATCTCATCTTAAGTAATTACATCTTCAATGACTCTATTCCCAAATAAGGTCACATTCATAGGTACAGGGAGTTAGGAATTCAAATTTTGAGGGGACACAATTCAACACATAACAGATGTGGTGAAAAGTGGAGCTGGGAGCAATTTTATCCAGTGTAGAGAAATGGGCTAGAAATCAGGAAAACCCTGATCTAAGGTTCAGTTCATTAAAGGCAAAAATAGGTTGCTTTAACAAGTTAACCTCATTTCTTCTTTCCCACTCTTTAAAATGAGGGTGTTAGAAGAGATGACCTCTGGTCGCTCAGGTAATTCAGATCAGATCAAGATGAAACTAAGTTAAGCATTGAGCCTGCTCAGATCATATAGAATCAACGATATGGTGAACATTGCTGGTCCTTCCATTGTTTCCTTAAAGGTTTAACAAACCAGTTTTATTCCTTAAATGCCACAGGAAGTGGTAAGACATTACATCTGACATCACTTCTAGTTGAGTCATATCAGTGTCATAGGCTCAGACTTATAACTGGTTACTAGTTGTATCTCCTGTACTCAATAAATCCTGTAGCCATAGCACAGAGGGTATTTCAAAACACTTTTGCAGAATTGAAATCACAATCTAAGTACTCAATTCCCTCAAAAATTGCCTTTGTTGATAGACCCTTTACTGCACAAAACTTCAGTGTTCTCTTGTATGGATGGGTAGTTTATTCTTCCATTATGCTTTGTCAGACTAATGCTAACTTGAGACTGTAAATATCGATGTCTTTCGGTTATCTCTCTATGTTCCATTAAGAAACAATTAAATTGCTGTATCACAGTTTAAAGAGGAGATGGTTTATCTCTGGGGATAGAAAGCCCAGAGATAAACCCACGCACATATGGTCACCTTATCTTTGATAAAGGAGGCAGGAATGTACAGTGGAGAAAGGACAGCCTCTTCGGTAAGTGGTGCTGGGAAAACTGGACAGGTACATGTAAAAATATGAGATTAGATCACTCCCTAACACCATACACAAACTCAAAATGGATTAAAGACCTAAATGTGAGGCCAGAAACTATCAAACTCTTAAGAGGAAAACATAGGCAGGACACTCTATGACATAAGTCACAGCAAGATCCTTTTTGACCCACCTCCTAGAGAAATGGAAATAAAAACAAAAACAAACAAATGGGACCTAATGAAACTTCAAAGCTTTTGCACAGCAAAGGAAACCATAAACAAGACCAAAAGACAACCCTCAGAATGGGAGAAAATATTTGCAAATGAAGCAACTGACAAAGGATTAATCTCCAAAATTTACAAGCAGCTCATGCACCTCAATAACGAAAAAACAACCCAATCCAAAAATGGGCAGAAGACCTAAATAGACATTTCTCCAAAGAAGATATACAGATTGCCAACAAACACATGAAAGAATGCTCAACATCATTAATCATTAGAGAAATGCAAATCAAAACTACAATGAGACATCATCTCACACCAGTCAGAATGGTCATCATCAAAAAATCTAGAAACAATAAATGCTGGAGAGGGTGTGGAGAAAAGGGAACCCTCTTGCACTGCTGGTGGGAATGTGAATTGATACAGCCACTATGGAGAACAGTATGGAGGTTCCTTAAAAAACTACAAACAGAACTACCATATGACCCAGCAATCCCACTACTGGGCATATACCCTGAGAAAACCATAATTCAAAAAGAGTCATGTATCAAATGTTCATTGCAGCTCTATTTACAATAGCCCGGAGATGGAAACAACCTAAGTGCCCATCATCAGATGAATGGATAAAGAAGATGTGGCACATATATACAATGGAATATTACTCGGCCATAAAAAGAAATGAAATTGAGCTATTTGTATGAGGTGGATAGACCTAGAGTCTGTCATACAGAGTGAAGGAAGTCAGAAAGAGAAAGACAAATACCGCATGCTAACACATATATATGGAATTTAAGAAAAAAAATGTTACGAAGAACCTAGGGGTAAGACAGGAATAAAGACACAGACCTACTAGAGAATGGACTTGAGGATATGGGGAGGGGGAAGGGTGAGCTGTGACAAAGCGAGAGAGAGGCATGGACATATATACACTACCAAACGTAAGGTAGGTAGCTAGTGGGAAGCAGCCGCATAGCACAGGGATATCAGCTCAGTGCTTTGTGACCGCCTGGAGGGGTGGGATAGGGAGGGTGGGAGGGAGGGAGATGCAAGAGGGGAGAGATATGGGAACATATGTATATGTATAACTGATTCACTTTGTTATAAAGCAGAAACTAACACACCATTGTAAAGCAATTATACCCCAATAAAGATGTTAAAAAAATACAAACTTCTAGTTTAAAATAAACACATCCTGGGGGTGTAATGTACAGCATGGGGATTCTAGTTAACAATACTGTACTGTAATTTGAAAGTTGCTAAGAGAGTAGATCTTCAAAGCCCTCATCACAAGGAAAATAATTTGTAACTATGTGTAAACTTATTCTGGTAATCATTTCACAATATATACATATATCAAAGCACTAAATTGTAAACCTAAAACTATTATAATGCTATATGTTAATTATATCTCAGTGAAAAATAAATATAAAATCAACATACAGAAATCAGTTGTGTTTCTATAAACTAATAGCAAACCATCCAAAAAATATAAAGAAAAGAGTCCCATTTATAATAGCATCAAAAAAAAAAAACTTAGGGATATACTGAATGAAGGTAGTAAAAGATCTTTATACTTAAAACTGTATAACATTGGTAAAACAAGGTGAAGACAAACAAATGGAAAGATATTCCAAGTTCATGGATTGGAAGAATTAATATTGTTAAAATGTCCATATTGCCCAAAGTGATCTGCAGATTAAATGCAATCCCTATCAAAATTCCAATGACATTTCTCACAGAAGTAGGAAAAAAAATCAAATTAATATGGAACCACAAGAGACTACCAATAGCCCAACCAACTTAAGCAAATTTTTTAAAAGTTGGATGCATTACATTACCTGCTTTCAAAATACACTACAAAGCTATTGTTATCAAAATAGCATGGTACTGGCATAAAAACAGACATATAGACCAAAGAAACAGAGGAGAGAACCAAGAAATAAATCCACACATTTATGGACAATTGCTCTTTGACAAAAGTGCCAAGAACACACAATGGGGAAAGGACAGTCTCTTAATGGTTTGGGGAAAACTGGTTTTCCACATACAGAACACTGAAACTGGACTTTTATATCACTCCATGTACAAAAACCACCTCAAAGAGAAATGGATTAAAGACTAAATATAGGACTTAAAACCATTAGAAGAAAACATAGTGAAAATTTTTGTTGACATTGGTCTTGGCAATGATTTTTTGGATATGGCACCAAAAGCACAAGTAACAAAAGCAAAAATAGACAAATGGGATTGCATCAAACTAGAAAGCTTCTGCACAGCATAGGAAACAATAAACAGAGTGCAGAGAAATATACAAAATGGGAAGAAATATTTGCAAACCATACTTCTCATAAGAGGTTAATATCCAAAATATATAGAAAACTCAAAACAACTCAATAGCAAGAAAACAAATAACCTGATTTTTAAAATGAGCAGAGGACCTGAATAGATAATTTTCCAAAGAAGACATACCTATGGCCAACAAGTACATAAAAAGGTGCTGAATATCACTAATCATCAGGGAAATGAAAATCAAAACCATGATGAGATATCACCTCACACCTCTCAGAATGTCTATTATCAAGAAGTCAAAAAACAACAGCACTGGCAAGGATATGGAGAAAAGGGAACCCTCTTTAACTATTGGTGAGGATGTAACTCTGTGCAACCACTATGGAAAATAGTATGGAGTTTCCTTAAAAAACTAAAAATGGAACTACCATACAATCCAGCAATTCCATTTCTGGGTATTTACATGAAGAAAAGGAAAACATTCATTCAAAAAGATATATGCCTCCTATGTTCATCACAGCACTATTTACAGTAGCCAAGATACGGAAGCAACCTAAGTGTCCATCCATAGATGAATGGATAAATAAGATGTAGTATATATATATATATATATATACACACACACACACAATGGAATCTTATCCATAAAAAGAATAAAATCTTGTCATTTACAGCAACATGGATGTACCTTGAGGGTATTATGCTAAGTGAAATAAGTCAGACAAAGACAAATACTGTATGATTTCACTCATATATGGAATCTAAAAAACAAAACAAAACAAACTCACAGAGAACAAACTGGTAGCTGCCAGAGGGGAGGAGGGTAAGGGAGATGGATAAAAAAATGAAGGAGATTAAGAGGTACACACTTCCAGCTATTAGATAATTAAGTCACAGGATGTAATGTACACAGAGAGAACATAGTCAATAATATTGTAACAACTGTGTATGATGATGGATGTAACTGCTCTTATTGTGATGATCATTTCATAATGTATAAAAATATCGAATCACTATGTTGTACACCTGAAACTTACATATTTTAAGTACAACTCAAATAAAACCTGCAGTGTTCTCCACAATAAATAAATATAATTAAAAGAAAAAAATTTAAAGTAGAACTCATAGAAGCAGAGAGTAGAACAGTTACCAGGGGCCATGGGTAGGAGGTGGGAAGGATGGGAAGATGTTGGTCAAAGGGTAAAATTTGCAGTTTTGTAGGATGAGTAAGTCTAGAGATCTAAGGTACAGGCATGTTGACTGTACTTAATACTACTGTATTGAACACTGAAAATATGCTGAGGATAGATTTCAGATGCACCCATCACACACCCAAAAAATAACTATTTTGAGGAGGTGTGTTAATTAGCTTGACTGTAGTAATCATTTCACTATGTATATCACATCATGTTGCACACCTTAAATATATACAATTTTTATTAATGAATGAAATTATATCAGAAAGCTTTCTAGGATCCTTTGCAGTATTTCATGAGCAGAGTTAGTCAAGGAAATTATTTTTTCTTATTTTCAGCTTATAATAAAAACTTTCTAAATCTAAAAAGAGAGGAAGGAGAGTATAGTTGACCCTTGAACAACACAGGTTTAAACTGTGTAGGTCCACTTATACATGGATTTTTTTTTTTTCAATAAATAGGTTCTACAGTACTACACGATCTGTGGTTGGTTAAACCTGTGGATCTGGAACCATGAATTCAGAGAGCCAACCGTAAAGTTGTATGCAGATTTTCAACTGCATGGGAGTCAGTGCTCCTAACACCCCCATGTTTGGGTCAACTGTATTTCATATTTTGACAATAGAATTAACTCATTATTAAGTTGCATTAAAGCCCTACAAAAGGATAATGAAAAGTGAGGGCAACGAAATGTAAGGTTGAAGGCCAGAGGGAACGCCGTTAGATTTCAAAGAGGCCTTATCCCACACTGTAGGAGAGCAGAAGGAAAACCAAACTCAGAATTTAATAGTACAAGTCACAGAGCTTTAAGATAGAATGTTTGGCCAAGAAGCGGGTCTGTTGGGAAAGCCTGGGACACATGGGACAAGGACAGTTAAATGCCTGTACCTGAAAGCTTTGGCTCACCATACTTCTCTGTACCCTCAGAACTTACAGAGCTGCCCCTTCTTATCAAGAGCTAGTAATCCCTTCATGTGTAAAGACACGTCAGAGACCTGTTACTAAGCAGGCAACAGATGGACCTCTCAGAGTCTACTGTCACTTCCTGTCCTAGCTGCCAGATCAATAACACAGGGTAAGTTAATACCGCTGGAGATATGCAGGACCTGATAAGGAAGGAAAGGAATGATATCTTCAAAGAACTAACCAAATTATACTGACAGGGGCCAAGAAAGTAAAAGTCAGCTTGTATTTTAAGAAAGCTTGATCAAAGGGGCTGGAACATAAGCCTGGGATAAGAAAGAGTTTATTGACTCAGGAAGCACTCTCTCAGGATATGAGATTTACACCTTGACAAGAACCCCAAGGGATGGTATAAATCACTGTTAGAATGTCACCTAGAAGTCTGGAGAAAATGATGATTCGTACTGGGTCAAGCTGCTACCGCTGAGCTTCCATGCAGATTGTGGAGAAAAGTAAAAGGCTCAAATCCACTCTACAATAGTATGCCTATAGTTAACAATACTGTATTGTGCACTTAAGAATTTATTAAGAAGGTAGGTCTCATGTTAAGTGTCCTCACCACGATAAAAAAATAAACATTAAAGGAAGAAGTAGAAGGCTCAGGAAAGTGGACATTGCTGAAATGAATATATGAGACCAAAAGCCCCAACAGAAAATGATGTTGCATGAGAAGACTAAGAGGGCATACTATTCACCAAGACCATCAGCAATGGGCTAGTAAGGAGACACCAGCATCACATAGCAGTTTGGCCAGGGTTGACAGTAGGAGAAGTTGTCCCAGAGCTTGGCTCAGGGATAGCGATGTGGAAGAAAGGGTCCCAAAGCAATACAGGCTAGTCAGCCACATGCTTAACCTCCAGAAGGCAGGGGATTTCAATTATCACAACAATAAGCAACCTCATAGTGACAGCCAAGGGGGCTTGACCCATAGAAGGCTATGGAAATGGCTAATATGATATAGTTCCATAGAGGAAAAATGGATGGGTGGCCAATGGAGGTACTGCTTGAAAAATATATAATCAAAAGAAAGGAAGAATGGATGATTAGAAAGCTAAGAATGATCACCCCAATAAAAGTTTAGAACTCCTTTCCAAATTTCCAGACTTAAGCCAGATTTCAGACCCAAATAGTGACTGAAGTAGGGGCCAGATCACCAGGACAAAGGACCCTGAAACATCACAACAAGTATATACAGAAATAATTCCCCTAGTCTTTTCCTAAAGAGACCAATGTTACTTACTCAGGTAACTACACACTGTGGAAAAGAGAACACTCTGATAACTCAGGCTCTGTGGCCTATGAATGTCAAAATGTCTTTGATACCCAAAGACCTGAAGCACTGTCATGGTTCCCAGATAAAATGGGGGTATAAAGGAGATAGGCAGTAAGTAAGTAGAGTCCTGGCCAAAGTTCAGTTTACGATAAGTTTACTGGATCCATGGACCCACTTGGTAGTCATTTCCCTAGTTACCTGTGATTTCATTGAAATTGATATACTTGGCAGTCGAAGTTACTGTCTCATTGGTCTTTGGTCTGTCCCACTGTTACAGCTGTTCCCCACAAGCCAAATGGAAGCTTCTGAAACTCCTCCCAACTTCCTGGCCAATATCAAGAACAATATCACATTTCATGGCAGTAGGGAAGGTAAAGATTAGTGTCAGAATTTAAAAGGTAAAGTATTCAAGGGTTGTCATTCTTTTCATATCCCTATTTTATTCCCTTATATGTCTCCTGAAGACATGGATGGACACAGATGGGCCCTAGATAATGACTATAGACTCCTAAAAGTTCGATGAATATTTCCACGCTGGTTGTGGAATCACTGCTAGAGCAGTTACATGACATTCAACTACTGATTTGAAAATGGGTTCTTTCCTATCCCAATTAAGAAAGAAGGCCAGACACAGTTTGCATTTACATGGAATGGGCAACCACATACATTCGCAACAGAGGCTCTGAGGGTTTTACAGCAAGGATAAGCCATTTGTAGCAGAGAATTGCCCATCTTTTGACAAACACCTCTTGGCATATCCCTCAGATTTTATATAAATGAGTGCTTGACTATGGGATACCAAGTGCCCATGCATCCAGAAGTGTCCTGGATCCTATCAGGACTCTCCAAGTTATAAAACCTAATAGCCTTAGTAGTGATATATAGCAATGCAGAAATTGCACATTTTGGACCAAGCACACACAGAACCAGGGCACAAACAAGCTCATGAGCAGACAGCCCAGATCTCCATGTCACCCACCACTGCTATACCAGCACTCCTCCAGCTGCTCTCAAACTGATGGCATCAGGTTAAAGAAGGAGGGAAAGAAAAACAAATATCGTATATTAACACATATATGTGGAACCTAGAAAAATGGTACAGATGAACCAGTTTGCAGGGCAGAAATGGAGACACAGATATAGAGAACAAACTTGTGGACACCAAGGGGGGAAAGTGATGGGAGGGTGGTGGTGGTGGGACGAACTGGGAGATTGGGATTGACATATATACACTAATATGTATAAAATAGATAACTAATAAGAACCTGCTGTATAAAATAAATAAAATTCAAAAAATAAAAAAAAAAGGAGGGAAGATTCTGAACTTGACTCATGGACGGGTTTGCTCAGTCTATGGATACAAGCCAAAAAAAGATAGGTATCTCACTCAGGGATGGCCTACACAGTGGAAGTAGAAAATCCTCCCAAAGGGCAAAGCTTTGGAGAGTACATCTGGCATCTATTTTGTGTGAAAGGTGAAGTGGCCCAAGGTGATAAAATATGTAGGAAAAAGACTAAGATCAAAGAAAAGGAAGTCTAGAACAGTTGCATGTAGATAGACATATAGGAATGGGCACAAAATTTAAATTTTTCATATAACGTATTTATGACCACCATAAAGCATTCACTTTAGAAGAGACAGTAAACAATCAGATAGATAAAATAACTTAGCCAGTTGCTATTAGTTAGCTTTTTTCAGCAGCTACCCAATGCTGGTATGATGGGAATGTAAATGACATGACCATGGTGGCAGAGAAAGAATTTATACTTGGACCCATTAGCATAGGTTTCCACTTATCAAGGGTCATATCACCTCAGTAGTTCTGATGTTCAACTTGCCAGTAAAATAAAGCTGAGCCCCTAATTTGGCACTATTCCCTAAGGAGACCAATTGGACACTTGTTAACAAGTTAACCAAAGTGGGCACTGCCATCCTAGAAAAGGTTATTGATTTCTTCTCATAAGAATAGATATTTATCCCAGGTGAATTGGCCCTTCCATCCCACAGAGCCTCAGCCATCACCATGGATATACAAAGTACCTGATCCACAGTCATGGAATCTCACACAACAAAGCATCTGGCCAATAGGCATACTTCACAGCAGAAGAAGTAACAGAGTGGGTCCCTGTTCATAGGATCCATTAATCATATCACATCCTGTACCACCCCAAATCTGCTGGCCTGTGAAAATATTGGAATGGTCTGCTGAATGTGAACTGAAGCACCAGCTCAGAGGCAATACTCAGATAGGATGCCATGCCTCTTTTTGGCACTGTATCCCCAATAGGAAGATTACATAGGCCCTGGACCTAAAGGGTGAAAGCAGGAATGGCTCTACTTATAATGGTTCCAGTGACCCACTAGAGGACTTTGTGCTTTTCATCCTCATAATTCCCAGCTTTGTGGGACTAGAGTTTCTGTTCGACAAAGACAATGCACTCTTGCCAGGGAGCTCAGCAAGAATCCCATTGCGCTACAAGATACAGCTAATACCTGAGCACTTCGGACTTTTTATGCTCATGGATGAGCAGGCAAGAAGAGGTGTCTCCTTCTTGGTAGGATTAATTGATCATGATCAACAGAATGAAATAATGTTGCTTTTATCTACAGACAATAAATGCTAGAGAGGGTGTGGAGAAAAGGGAACCCTCCTACACTGTTGGTGCGAATGTAAATTGGTACAGCCACTATGTAGAACAGTATGGGGGTTCCTTAAAAAAACTAAAAATAGAGCTACCATATGATCCAGCAATCCCACTCCTGGGCATTTACCCAGAGAAAAACATGGTTTGAAAGGATACATGCACCCCATTGTTCATTGCAGCACTGTTTACAATAGCCAAGACATGGAAACAACCTAAATGTCCATTGACAGATGAATGGATAAAGATATGTATATGTGTGTGTGTGTGTGTGTGTGTGTGTGTACATATATAATGGAATGTTACTCAGCCATTAAAAAGAATGAAATAATGCCATTTGCAGCAACATGGATGGACCTGGGGATTATCATACTCAGTGAAGTAAGTCAGACAGAGAAAAACAAATATATGATATTGCTTATATACAGAATCTAAAAAAAATTATACAAATGAACTTATTTACAAAACAGAAAAAGACTCACAGACTTATAGAATGAATTTATGGTTACCAGGCGAAAGGGTAGTGGGGAGGGATAGATTGGGAGTTTAGGACTGATATGTACACACTGCTATATTTAAAATAGATAACCAACAAGGACCTACTGTAAAAAAAAAAATTTTTTTTAATTTAAAAAAGTTTTAAAAAATGTTCCTTTTACTCAATAGAGGGAGGGAGGAATATGTACACTTGGGTACCTCTTGGTATTCCCCTGCTGTCTTAGTCAGTTTGTGTTGCTATAACAAAATACCATCAACTGGGTGGCTTAAACAATAGACATTTATTTCTTACAGTTCTGGAGCCTCGGAAGTTGAGTTCAGCACTGGCTGATTGGTTCCTGGTGAGATTCCCTCTTCCTGGCTTGTAGACAGCCTCCTTCTTGCTATGTCCTCACATGGTGGAAAGGGAACAAGCTCTCTGATGCCTCTTCTTATAAGGGCACTAATCCCATTATAAGGGCCCCACACCCATGACCTCATTACCTTCCAAAGACCCCACTTCTAAATACCATCACACTGGGGGTTAGGGCTTCAACATGAATTTGGGGAGGACACATTCAGTTCATAATACTTACCTAATTGTGACACTAAATGGATGAATGCAGCAATGCTAGCCTGAGAAGAGTATGGTTACCAAGGGCATAAGCTCCTCAGGAATGAAAGTTTGATCACACCAGGAGATAAACTAGATACCCCAGCAGAAGTAATAGCTAAAGGTAAAGAGAATTTAAGATGGTTGTTGGAGAAGGGAGACAGTAAGGACCATTTGCAGCCCTGAGACCAAATGCACCAACAGGAACTGTATTAGTCCCACTATCTTCCTTCTAAGTTTCCCCTCAGAGTAAGTGGTTCACTGAAATCCTGGATCAGCTGTGAGGAATGTGGCTACCTGACAGCCCCCTTCATAACTGTCTCACATTTTGAGCTGAGATCATGCTCTTAAAGAGGGGTGGTTCCAGCCAGTGACTACACAAGGCTGTGGTAAAAGAGCCTTACCAATTATACCCAACAGAGGACTTTCTAACAGGCAACCTTTGCTCAGGAGCTCACGATTTGGCTAGTAGAGACTTTGTTAGAGATGCGTGGTCCAATGGCTTCCTCCGCCCAATCCTGTCACCTCCCTTTTCTTTTCATGGGTGTTACAGGCCAACACGTCTTTTTCATTCCCAATCTCACCTCTGCCTCTGCTGTCTAAAGGACCCAACTGACACATTTGTAAAGTGGCTTAAGTTATGGACAATTCTGATTTATCATTCAATTCCATTCATTACCCAGGCCCTCTGCCCTTGGTTTCTCATCCCTTCTACTGCCCACCTACCTTTATCAAAGTAACCTTGTGGCCACCAAGCCTGATGTGCCCTTGAGAGGACCAGAGACAACTGGTATCCCTAGACTCTTAGTCTCCTAACCTTCACCAAGTGGCTTTTAACCCTCTGAATCCTAAAGAGCTTTCCCTTTACTACAACAGAATTTACATTGTTTTATCTTTCCCACATCATCTTTACTACCCACCCCCCACTAGTTTTTCAGAAACCTGCACTTAGGCTTTTCTGCCAGTCTTTCCTGAATTCCTGTGTGATATTGAGGCTTATATGGTATTGAGTCAAATCCTCAAATTGAGTCAAATCTGCCCTGATCACCAAAGCACTATTGAGTGTCTTGGAAATTTCAGTTTTCTCAATTGCTTTCTCATTATCTCTATTCTGAGCAGCAGCATCCCACTTTCTTGCTTTGGTTTGGTTAATTAGGAAATAACTAGGGTCTCTCCTTAATTTGGTTAACAGGAGCTTCAGCTAAAACCTTATTATATGTAGCTCCATCTACCATTTGCTCAAAATGAATCAATTTATGCCCCTTCTATTGCCCATTTATATATCTCCTTATTTATTTTAGAGGTTATTTCATAAAGTGAGATCTTTTCAGCCCTTTGATATATAAATGAAAAACTTAGGACTACATTTAGATATTTTTAAATGTTCGTAAGAGTAATTAATGCTTTAAATTAATTAAAACAAAATTCTGAACTGTTGTTCTTCCATTTCATGATACTGAGATGCTGAATAAGTGCTTATAAACTGAAGTGGGAAAGTAGAGTTGATGGTGATGGGCACTAAATATTCATTATTTGAAGTCAGCACCCTCCCTTGGCCAGAGGTAAAGGATTACTTCCTTGAGCTTAGTAAAACTCCGAGAATAGTCTGCTTTTTTGGATACCTCATGATTTTTCCAACACATGGAACATCCCTCCCTACTGGTTGACCCAATATTTGGGCCCATATCTCTGAAGACATGCTCAGGTTTGGAACTGTAGAGGTGCTTTCCTAGCCAAGGTTTGTGACCCTCTTCCTGAGATTGAAAGTTGTAGCCGGTCTCTCTTCAACCATCTTATTATAAAAGCTTTAAGGTAAGGGACTGAGAGATCACGTTCCAGATTGCCACCATTCCCTAAATTAATCTTGTGTTTGCAGAATAATCAGTTTCCTCTGGAACCACTAGCAAGTCTGCACTGATGTTCTCAGCACAGCTTATCAAGGACTCTATGCAGTTTAGAGCATGTATTCAATTTCATCATTTTCACAGTTCATCAGTATGTCTCCAAACCAGCAGTGTCCTTGGTGTCCACAACCATTCCTTCGTAGCATAATTATGAACTGCCTTTGACCCCAAGCTTAATTTGTTCTAACTCCAGGGACAGTAATTTTCCTATAATCAAGATGTATACTGTTCTGAGGATCAAATAACCCTAAAACTGCCAGGACTAAATTGCACATTCCCTAGCCCAACTCTACCTCTGTTGGGCTCCCAACATTTCCTCTCTTTACTTGTCTCATCCTTCCAGTGATTCTCTAAAAGTCCCAACTGAGGAGAAGGGCACCTCATAGTGCTGCTGCAGAAACAAACCAGGAAAGCAACCTCCTTTTCTGGTGGTTCTGTTTCTATTAACAACATTGTTGCCTCAATTTCCCAAACTTGTAGACAATCGCCTTTGAAAATGGCAAATAAACAGGTGAGGCAGAGAAGGATAGCATTGTTTTCGTCTACCTTATCTTTCCAATACATTCTTCACCTCTTCTCATTGCGCTGAATTTAGTTTAAGCTGTAATAATTTAGACTATATCAACAGTCTTCAGACTAGTCTATTGGCATCTACTCTCTAGTCTTTCCAGCCTCCACATTGCTACCAGAGTAATTTCTCCACACTTAATCCATTCATATTTTGCTTGGTAAAACAACTTTCTATTCCTGCTACAAGTAAATAAGGACTATCTCTGTGAAGTGTTTGGGAATTGATTCTGAGAGGTTGATTCAGATAAACTATTATCCCCAACCTACCAAGTCCTGGAATGTTTTACAAAGTCGTGAGTAATACTTGAGGTATTTGATAAGAGAATGTTACTTAATTTTGAGAGTTAACTATATGTCATTTGGTGTCTCCTGCTAAGTACTTGAGGATCCTCGATCTTATATTCAATAAGTTTCTTATGTACCTGTTCTTCTTGCTGACAGTTGTACATACAGAGGCAAATTAATCTGTATCATAGCTGTAAATCCATAACGGCATTGGACATTTGCATAGACACCCAGACTTATTGAGTCTCACTTTCTGAGCCCTTCTAGGATCTACAGGATCAGACAGTTTTACACTTGCTGAAAAATATTTGGGTAATGTGTTTTATCAACCTACAAAAGAGAGACTAATTTCTGTATAATTCTGGAGGAGCAAAACATTTAAGGAGAAAGAAGACACTTTGGTCATAGAATGCAAGACTTTGGGTTATGTGGTTACAATCACAAGTGAAGACTCTAGAACTTCCCAATGTGCAAACTGGACCCAAAGACCAAAAGTAACGAATAGCATTTATGAACCCCTATAGGGTATAAGACACTGCTTACTAGGTATTATACAGACATACTAATAAAGATTCAGTCTCTGTTCAGAACATTAACTGATGGCATAAATACCGTAAAAGAAATGCAAAGGACCATGAAGGCCCCAACATCCAGCTGTGTGAATCTCAGATAATAGGTTATAGTAAAGATGGTATCTCAAGTGGGTATTGAAGGATGGACAAGAATTTATCATATAAAGAAAGAAGGCATTCTGCATGGATCAAATGGTATGAATACTGTAAAACAAACAAAACAAACCTGACACTTTCAAACTAGACCAGAACATAAGTTCCAATGTAAAAGTACCAACACTATGAAAAGATTCTCTTAACCTACACTTCCACTGTTACACAAGTCATTGAAAAAAAGGGTAAGAAATTATCCATTGCCTACAGAAATATAATCACTAGAGACTTTGAAAAGTGATGATCAGAATTGCACTGTAGAGAGATTAATTTGAGCAACAATGGAAAAGATCCATAGGGGGAGTGAGAAGAACAAAGAACAAGCAGGCTTTTAGAGCAGTTATAAGGGACTCGTGATTTCTGACGGTCTCTGGGTTAGTTCTTCTCAACTTATCAATAAAAATATATGTAAAGGCACAAACTCTACTTACAGAGGGAATCCATGAGCATGGAAGGAGATATATGTTTCAGCCCTCCCCCACAGTCTTCCCCTAGATTATAGATAAAAGTTTTATATAATGAAATTATTTAGTAGCCAACTTTGCCTCAAAAATCATTACCTACAAGTAGAGTTCTGTGTCTCCCTTGTCTCCCATCAGTACATCATTCTATAAATAGTCACAATCTTTAAGGCCAAGAAAATAATAGAAGACAAAATGGAAGTGTTGGAACCAATCATAAAACTATAATCCTAGCATTTGCCGCCAACTGGGTTTGTTAACCTCTCTTGCCCGCAGTGTTCCCAGAGAGATGGTATTCCTCTAGAATATATTAAATATAAAATATCCTATAACCATGCAGTGATGATAGAATAAGACTACTATAACTAATGAACTGAGGTAAAGAAAAATCCTGAAACACTAGTAATTGTTGGGGAGTCAAGCAAGATGGCTCCATTCCAGCTGTAGCTCTGAAAAGGTGATTGAAATGGGACTGAGTGCAATTTACACAACACATTTAAGCTCATCTTTAGTCAAAAAAGGTCTCATATTGGTTTTCTTCTGTCTAATCAGTTAAAAGTGTATTAAAGATAAAAAAGACATATCATTATAAACTCAAGAGGAACAAACTTCCTAAAAATTACTTTCTATAAAACTTAGAAAATTTAGGAAACCATAAACAAGACGAAAAGACAACCCTCAGAATGGGAGAAAACATTTGCAAATGAAGCAACTGACAAAGGATCAATCTCCAAATCAAAACTACAATGAGATATCATCTCACACCATTCAGAATGGCCATCATCAAAAAATCTACAAACAATAAATGCTGAAGAGGGTGTGGAGAAAAGGGAACCCTCTTGCACTGTTGGTGGGAATGTAAATTGATACAGCCACTATGGAGAACAGTATGGAGGTTCCTAAAAAACTAAAAATAGAACTACCATATGACCCAGCAATCCCACTACTAGGCATATAACCCTGAGAAAACCATAATTCAAAAAGAGTCATGTACCACAAAATTCATTGCAGCTCTATTTACAGTAGCCAGGACATGGAAGCAACCTAAGTGTCCATTGACAGATGAATGGATAAAGAAGATGTGGCACATATATACAATGGAATATTACTTAGCCATAAAAAGAAACGAAATTGAGTTATTTGTAGTGAGGTGGATGGACCTAGAGTGTGTCATACACAGTGAAGTAAGTCAGAAAGAGAAAAACAAATACTATATGCTAATACATATATATGGAATCTTAAAAAAAAAAAGTGGTTCTGATGAACCCGGAGGCAGGACAGGAATAAAGATGCAGATGTAGAGAATGGACTTGAGGACACGGGGAGGGGGGAGGGCAAGCTGGGATGAAGTGAGAGAGTAGTGCTGATATATATACACTACCAAATGTAAAATAGATAGCTCGGGGAAGCAGCTGCATCACATGGGAAGATCAGCTCAGTGCTTTGTGACCACCTAGAGGGGTTGGATAGGGAGTGTGGGAGGGAGATGCAAGAGGGAGGGGATTTGGGGATATATGTATACATATAGCTGAAACTTTGTTATACTTAGTTGAACAGCAGAAACTAACACAACATTGTAAAGCAATTATATTCCAATAAAGATCTTTAAAAAAAACTTAGGAAATTATTTTAAACAAAATTTCATCCTCACTAAAATGCATGAAAATGTGGTTCCTAAGGAATGTAAACAAAAAGTTTATAAGAAATTCTATAGGTGACACGGGAAAAAATAATTGAAAGAAAAAAACCCTAAAAATGTAGTAGAATAATTTGAAGCCCTATTGGAAGGAAAACCAAACAGCATTCAAACTGCAGATAACAGAATCAGTGACAAAGAAGACACACTTGGTGAATTCTCTTTGAATAAAGAGGAAATAGATCAAAGTAAATGTCAACTTGAGGTGAAAGTGTCACCACCGATTTTTCCCCATTTCTATAATTATAGATCTTCCGGACTAATGGAACAGGAGCAGCAGAAAACTAACATACATGAATAAAAGTTTCCGGAGATGAAAATCTTCATATGGGATTAAAAGCATTCTCCAGGAGGAGCTTCAAGATGGTGGAAGAGTAACACGCAGAGATCACCTTCCTCCCCAAAGATACATCAGAAATACATCTACACGTGGAACTGCTCCTATATAACACCTACTGAATGCTGGCAGAAGACCTCAGATCTCCCAAAAGGCAAGAACCACCCCGCTCCACGTACCTGGGTAGGGCAAAAGAAAAAAGAATAAACAGAGACAAAAGAATAGGGACGGGACCCGCACCAGTGGGAGGGAGCTGTGAAGGAGGAAAGGTTTCCACACACTAGGAAGCCCCTTCGTGGGCGGAGACTGCGGGTGGCAGAGTGGGAAGCTTTGGAGCCACGCAGGAGAGCACAGCAACAGGGGTGCGGAGGGCAAACTGGAGAGATTCCCACACAGAGGATTGGTGCCGACCAGCACTCACTAGCCTGAGAAGCTTGTCTGCTCACCCGCCGGGGTGGGCGGGGGCTGGGAGCTGAGGCTCGGGCTTCAGTCCGATAGCAGGGAGAGGACTGGGGTTGGCAGCGTGAACGCAGCCTGAGAGGGGCTGGGGCACCACAGGTAGCTGGGAGGAAGTCCGGGAAAAAGTCTGGAGATGCCGAAGAGGCAAGAGACTTTTTCTTGCCTCTTTGTTTCCTGGTGCGCCAGAAGAGGGGATTAAGAGCACCACTTAAAGGAGCTCCAGAGATGAGTGCGAGCCTCGGCTATCAGCGTGGACCCCAGAGACGGGCATGAGACGCTAAGGCTGCTGCTGCCACCGCCAACAAGCCTGTGTGCGAGCACAGGTCACCGTCCACACTTCCCCTCCTGGGATCCTGTGCAGCCCGCCACTGCCAGGGTCCTGTGATCCAGGGACAACTTCCCCGGGAGAACACATGCACGCTTCAGGCTGCTGCAATGTCACGCCAGCCTCTGCCAATGCAGGCTCACCCTGCATCCGTACCCTACCTCCCCCCAGCCTGAGTGAGCCAGAGCCCCCGAATCAGCTGCTCCTTTAATCCCGTCCTGTCTGAGCGAAGAACAGACGCCCTCAGGCGACCTACACACAGAGGTGGGTCCAAATTCAAAGCTGAACACCGGGAGCTGTGCAAACAAAGAAGAGAAACAGAAATCTCTCCCAGCAGCCTCAGGAGCAGTGGATTAAACCTCCACAATCAACCTGATGTACCCTGCATCTGTGGAATACCTGAATAGACAACAAATTATCCCAAATTGAGGAGGTGGACTTTGGGAGCAAAGATATATTATTTTTTCCCCTTTTTCTCTTTTTGTGAGTGTCTGTGTTTATGCTTCTGTGTGTGATTTTGTCTGTATAGCTTTGCTTTTACCATTTGTCCTAGAGTTCTGTCCATCCATTTTCTTGTTTTGTTTTGGTTTCTTTACTTTTAAAAAGATTTTTTCTTAATAATTATTTTTTATTTTAATTATTTTATTTTATTCTCTTTCTTTCCTACTTGCTATTTTTTCTCCCTTTTATTCTGAGCCCTGTGGATGAAAGGCTCTTGGTGTGCCAGCCAGGAGTCAATGCTGTGCCTCTGACGTGGGGGAGCCAACTTCAGGACACTGGTACACAAGAGACCTCCCAGCTCCACATAATATCAAATGGTGAAAATCTCCCAGAGATCTCCATCTCAACACCAGCACCCAGCTTCACTGAATGACCAGCAAGCTACAGTGCTGGACACCCTATGCCAAACAACTAGCAAGACAGGAACACAGCCCCATCCATTAGAAGAGAGGCTGCCTAAAATCATAATAAGGCCACAGACACCCCAAAACACACAACCAGACGTGGACCTGCCGACCAGAAAGACAAGATCCAGCCTCATTCACTAGAACACAGGCACTAGTCCCCTCCACCAAGAAGCCTACACAACCCACTGAACCAAACTTAGCCACTGGGGACAGACACCAAAAACAATGAGAACTACGAACCTGAAGCCTGCCAAGAGGAGACCCGAAATACAGTAAGTTAAGCAAAATGAGAAGACAGAAAAACACACAGCAGATGAAGGAGCAAGGTAAAAACCCACCAGACCTAATAAAGGAAGAGGAAATAGGCAGTCTACCTGAAAAAGAATTCAGAATAATGATTGTAAAGATGACCCAAAATCTTGGAAATAGAATAGAGAAAATGCAAGAAACATTTAACAAGGAACTAAAACAACTAAAGAGGAAACAAACAATGATGAACAACACAATAAATGAAATTTAAAATTCTCTAGAAGGGATCAATAGCAGAATAACTGAGGCAGAAGACCGTATAAGTGACCTGGAAGATAAAATAGTGGAAATAACTACTGCAGAGCAGAATAAAGAAAAAAGAATGAAAAGAACTGAGGACAGTCACAGAGACCTCTGGGACAGTATCAAATGCACCAACATTCCAATTATAGGAGTGCCAGAAGAAGAAGAGAAAAAGAAAGGGACTGAGAAAATATTTGAAGAGATTATAGTTGAAAACTTCCCTAATATGGGAAAGGAAACAGTTAATAAAGTCCAGGAAGCACAGAGAGTCCCATACAGGATAAATCCAAGGAGAACACGCCAAGACACATATTAATCAAACTGTCAAAAATTAAATACAAAGAAAACATATTAAAAGCAGCAAGGGAAAAACAAATAACACACAAGGGAATCCCCATAAGGTTAACAGCTGATCTTTCAGCAGAAACTCTGCAAGGCAGAAGGGAGTGGCAGGACATATTTAAAGTGATAAAGGAGAAAAACCTATAAGCAAGATTACTCTACCCAGCAAGGATCTCACTCAGATTTGATGGACGAATTAAAACCTTTACAGACAAGCAAAAGCTGAGAGTTCAGCACCACCAAACCAGCTTTACAACAAATGCTAAAGGATCTTCTCTAGGCAGGAAACACGAGAAGGAAAAGACCTACAATAAAAACCCCAGGGCTTCCCTGGTGGCACAGTGGTTGAGGGTCCACCTGCCGATGGAGGGGACACGGGTTCGTGCCCTGGACTGGGAAGATCCCACATGTCGTGGGGCGGCTGGACCCATGAGCCATGGCTGCAGAGCCTGTGTGTCCAGAGCCTGTGCTCCGCAACGGGAGAGGCCACAACAGTGAGAGGCCTGCGTACCGCGCAAAAAAAAAAAAACAAAAAAAAAAAACCCCCCAAACAATTAAGAAAATGGGAATAGGAACATACATATTGATAATTACCTAACATGTAAATGGAGTAAAATTTCCAACTAAAAGACATAGACTGGCTGAATGGATACTTAAACAAGACCCGTATATATGCTGTCTACAAGAGACCCACTTCAGACCTAAGGACACATACAGACTGAAAGTGAGGAGATGGAAAAAGATATTCCATGCAAATGGAAATCAAAAGAAAGCTGGAGCAGCAATTCTCATATCAGACAAAATAGACTTTAAAATAAAGACTATTAGAAGAGACAAAGAAGGACACTACATAATGATCAAGGGGTCGATCCAAGAAGATATGACAATTGTAAATATTTATGCACCCAACATAGGAGCACCTCAATACATAAGGAAAATGCTAACAACCATAAAAGGGGAAATCGACAGTAACACATTCATAGTAGGGGACTTTAACACCCCACTTTCACCAATGGACAAATCATCCAAAATGAAAATAAATAAGGAAACAAGCTTTAAATGATACATTAAACAAGATGGACTTAATTGACATTTATAGGACATTCCAACCAAAAACAACAGAATACACATTTTTCTCAAGTACTCATGGAACATTCTCCAGGATAGATCATATCTTGGGGCACAAATCAAGCCTTAGTAAATTTAAGGAAATTGAAGTCGTATCAAGTATCTTTTCCGACCACAACACTATGAGACTAGATATCAATTACAGGAAAAGATCTGTAAAAAATACAAACACATGGAGGCTAAACAATACACTACTTAATAACGAAGTGATCACTGAAGAAATCAAAGAGGAAACCAAAAAATACCTAGAAACAAATGACAATGGAGACACGATGACCCAAAACCTATGGGATGCAGCAAAAGCAGTTCTAAGAGGGAAGTTTATAGCAATACAATCCTACCTTAAGAAACAGGAAACACCGCAAATAAACAACTTAACCTTACACCTAAAGCAATTAGAGAAAGAAGAACAAAAAAACCCCAAAGTTAGCAGAAGGAAATAAATCATAAAGATCAGATCAGAAATAAATGAAAAAGAAATGAAGGAAACGATAGCAAAGATCAATAAAACTAAAAGCTAGTTCTTTGAGAAGATAAATAAAATTGATAAACCATTAGCCAGATACATCAAGAAGAAAAGGGAGAAGACTCAAATCAATAGAATTAGAAATGAAAAAGGAGCAGGAACAACTGACACTGCAGAAATACAAAGGAACATGAGAGATTACTACAAGCAACTCTAGGCCAATAAAATGGACAACTGGAAGAAATGGACAAATTCTTAGAAATGCACAACCTGCCGAGACTGAGCCAGGAAGAAATAGAAAATATGAAGAGACCGATCACAAGCACTGAAATTGAAACTGTGATTAAAAATCTTCCAACAAACAAAAGCCCAGGACCACATTGCTTCAAGGTGAATTATACCAAACATTTAGAGAAGAGCTAACACCTATCCTTCTCAAACTCTTCCAAAATATAGCAGAGGGAGGAACACTCCCAAACTCATTCTACGAGGCCACCGTCACTCTGATACCAAAACCAGACAAGGATGTCACAAAGAAAGAAAACTACAGGCCAATATCACTGATGAACATAGATGCAAAACTCCTCAACAAAATACTAGCAAACAGAATCCAACAGCACATTAAAAGGATCATACACCATGGTCAAGTGGGGTTTATCCCAGGAATGCAAGGATTCTTCAATATATGCAAATCAATCAATGTGATACACCATATTAACAAATTGAAGAATAAAAACTGTATGATCATCTCAATAGATGCAGAAAAAGCTTTTGACAAAATTCAACACCCATTTATGATAAAAACCCTGCAGAAAGCAGGCACAGAGGGAACTATCCTCAACATAATAAAGGCCATATATGACAAACCCACAGCCAACATCGTCCTCAATGGTGAAAAGCTGAAACCATTTCCACTAAGATCAGGAACAAGACAAGGTTGCCCACTCTCACCACTCTTATTCAACATAGTTTTGGAAGTTTTAGCCACAGCAATCAGAGAAGAAAAGGAAATAAAAGGAATCCAAATCGGAAAAGAAGTAAAGCTGTCACTGTTTGCAGATGACATGATACTATACATAGAGAATCCTAAAGATACTACCAGAAAACTACTAGAGCTAATCAATGAATTTGGTAAAGTAGCAGGATACAAAGTTAATGCACAGAAATCTCTGGCATTCCTATATACTAATGATGAAAAATCTGAAAGTGAAATCAAGAAAACACTCCCATTTACCATTGCAACAAAAAGAATAAAATATCTAGGAATAAACCTACCTAAGGAGACGAAAGACCTGTATGCAGAAAATTATAAAACACTGATGAAAGAAATTAAAGATGATATAAATAGATGAAGAGATATACCATGTTCTTGGATTGGAAGAATCAACATTGTGAAAATGACTCTACTACTCAAAGCAATCTACAGATTCAATGCAATCCCTATCAAACTAACACGGGCATTTTTCACAGAACTAGAACAAAAAAAGTTCACAATTTGTATGGAAACACAAAAGACCCCGAATAGCCAAAGCACTCTTGAGAATGAAAAACGGAGCTGGAGGAATCAGGCTTCCTGACTTCACACTATACTACAAAGCTACAGTAATCAAGACAGTATGGTACTGGCACAAAATCAGAAATATAGATCAATGGAACACAATAGAAAGCCCAGAGGTAAACCCACACACTTATGGTCACCTTATATTTGATAAAGGAGGCAAGAATATACAGTGGAGAAAAGACAGCCTGTTCAATAAGTGGTTCTGGGAAAACTGGACAGGTACATGTAAAAGTATGAAATTAGAAGACTCCCTAACACCATACACAAAAATAAACTCAAAATGGATTAGAGACCGAAATGTAAGACTGAACACTATAAAAGTCTTAGAGGAAAACATAGGAAGAATACTCTTTGACATTAATCCCAGCATGATCCTTTTTGACCTACCTCCTAGAGAAATGGAAATGAAAACAAAAATAAACAAATGGGACCTAATGAAACTTCAAAGCTTTTGCACAGCAAAGGAAACCATAAACAAGACCAAAATATAACCCTCAGAATGGGAGAAAATATTTGCAAATAAAGCAACTGACAAAGGATTAATCTCCAAAATTTACAAGCAGCTCATGCACCTCAATAACTATAAAACAACTCAATCCAAAAATGGGCAGAAGACCTAAATAGACATTTCTCCAAAGAAGATATACAGACTGCCAACAAACACATGAAAGAATGCTCAACATCATTAATCATTAGAGAAATGCAAATCAAAACTACAATGAGATATCATCTCACACCATTCAGAATGGCCATCATCAAAAAATCTAGAAACAATAAATGCTGGAGAAGGTGTGGAGAAAAGGGAACCCTCTTGCACTGTTGGTGGGAATGTAAATTGATACAGCCACTATGGAGAACAGTATGGAGGTTCCTTAAAAAACTACAAATAGAACTACCATACGACCCAGCAATCCCACTACTGGGCATATAACCCTGAGAAAACCATAATTCAAAAAGGGTCATGTACCAAAATGTTCATTGCAGCTCTATTTACAATAGCCAGCACATGGAAGCAACCTAAGTGTCCATCAACAGATGAATGGATAAAGAAGATGTGGCACATTATACAATGGAATATTACTCAGCCATAAAAAGAAATGAAATTGAGTTATCCGTAGTGAGGTGGATAGACCTAGAGACTGTCATACAGAGTGAAGTAAGTCAGAAAGGGAAAAACAAATACTGTATGCTAACACATATATATGGAATTTAAGGGAAAAAAATGTCATGAAGAACCTAGGGGTAAGACAGGAATAAAGACACAGACCTACTACAGAATGGACTTGAGGATATGGGGACGGGGAAGGGTAAGCTGTGACAAAGTGAGAGTGGCATGGACATACATACACTACCAAACGTAAAATAGTTAGTGGGAAGTAGCCACATAGCACAGGGAGATCAGCTCAGTGGTTTGTGATCACCTAGAGGGATGGGATAGGGAGGGTGGGAGGGAGGGAGACACAAGAGGGAAGAGATATGGGAACATATGTATATATATAACTGATTCACTTTGTTATAAAGCAGAAACTAACACATCATTGTAAAGCAACTATACTCCAATAAAGATGTTAAAAAAATTAAAAAAAATAGAAGCGTTCTCCAAATTCTGAGTAAAATTAAAACATCAATGCTTAGACATATTTCAGCAGGGTTTTAAAATTACAATGGCAAGAAAATATTATTTAAAAACCGATCACATCTACTTCTTACTGGTATCATTCAACTTAAATTGCGGGATTTTTGTGACAGGTAATGAGTTTTTTTATTATTACTTTGTAATTTTGTCTGAGAAATGCCCTTGACAGGTCTCTCTGAGTCTATCTCAAAGTGACACATATGAGATAAATTCCTAAGAGAGTTCAGCAAAGAATTAATCTTGAGAAATGCACCCAGAGAGCAGCCGAGAAATAATACAGAAAGTATCTGACTGAGGGACTTCCCTGGTGGCGCAGTGGTTAAAAATCTGCCTGCCAATGCAGAGGACATGGGTTCGAGCCCTGATCCGGAAGATCCCACGTGCCGCGGAGCAACTAAGCCTGTGTGCCACAACTACTGAGCCTGTGCTCTAGAGCCCGCGTGCCTAGAGCCCGTGCTCTGCAACAAGAGAAGCCACCACAATGAGAAGCCCACATGCCACAATGAAGAGTAGCCCCTGCTCGCTGCAACCAGAGAAACCTATGCACAGTAATGAAGACCCAATGCAGCCAGAAATAAATAAAATAAATTTATAAAAAAAAAGAAAAGAAAACGTGTGACAGAGAACTGGGAACATAAAAGAAGCCCCAACATGTGTCTAACAGAAGTTTCAGGAGAGAAGAATTGAAGTAATAGTCAAAAATAATCACATGCACTTTGAATACATGTGTTTTTCTTCCTCTCTAGAAAAGTTTGAACCAAAATCTAATTAAAACTAATAGAAATATATCCACATCTAGAAAAACTATAGACTTCATTATAGTTTGTAATTATCTTACTCTATTTGCCATCCTTTTATGCATATTCTGTCTCATGTATCTCATAGATAAACAGAAGTAATCTCACCAACATAAGTAAATTACAGGTGAAAATAGACTAAAATTCCCAAAATTCTTGGGGAAAATATAAAATGTGGAGATTTTTAAACCAACCAGATTACTACTCAAGAGTAAGGGAACTAGGTGTTTTCAGATGGAAAAGCACTAAGCTCTTTCTTTCAGCAGGGATCTGTGGATGGTAAACACTGTTAAATAATTGCCACAGCAAGAAGACAGGAAGGAATGGAATGCAAAACAAATGGTGAGCAGAAAACTACGTAAAATATTGGTAAATATAACTAATAACTGAAATCTTATTTCAAAGGTAGAACTAAGTTTATAAACATTAATAGAAAAAACAGAAAGGGTGACCTTGGTATCTTCGGTCTCATCCCAAGGAGAAAACACCAGCACACTCATGACACACTGTATAATTACAGACTTTATTATAAAATATAAATTTTAAATGTCTTTTTAAAATTTAAATCAGTGAGGGCAAAGAAAGAATTTTATCAAGCCAAGAGAAGGCAAGGAAGGAAAAATAATAATAAAGACAGTACAAAATAAGTTGTTAGAAATGTGTGAATATACCAGTAATTACCATAAAAATGGACAGATTAAACTCACCCCTTAAGACTATCAGATGAAAAGCAGGCAAGGAAACAAACAAAACAAATAGTTATGCTTCAAATAAGATATGTGTCAAATGAATCAAATAAAATATTTCATCTGTTAAGGTCCTTTTATTTCCCACCTAAATATATCCCCTCCACAAAAAAAAGCAAGTTTAAGGATACTACCTTTTTAAGTTGCATTTCAAAAAATTTCCCAGTATCTACACCTAATTCATGGAAAACATAAGATGAGGCATGAGTGTTGAACCTGTAGGATTATTCCTCTAGATAAGAGGAGTTTCAGAAAAGATAAGCGAAAAAGGTTAAAGTTATCAAAAACTCTAGATTTTTCCACAACTGAAGACTTTGATAGGAAAGTTATCCGCATTGAAACATCATTGTTTAAGGTTAGATACAAAATTCTACAAGCTGCTAGAAAAGAAGAGAAAAGGCCATCTACAGAGTGAACTTTAGATCTAGTTTAAGAGTTTGTTAGCATAACTCCAAGAAGTACTAGGACACTAACTCCTATTTCAATTTTGCAGCACTGAGTTCAAGAATGTTTTTGAATTAGGTGCTACTGTCCCAGAGAATCTGAGGATGATAAATGAATCTTAAGTGAACTGTTGTAACGGCAGTCACATTATACATTAAATTACTTAGCCTAACGTGGATATATGCTGAGACCACCTCACCCAGGCTTGGAGCCCTTCACTCTAAGTAAAATATTCGTAAATATAATTAACTATACTTCAAATTTATGTGTGCAAGTCTGAACATAGAGGGGGGCAATTGTGGCTTCAAAATTTCTGATACGGCCTTCCCATCAAAGATACCTCTGCCTAAAATTAAGCCCCTGATAGCATGGGGGTCAGGAAGTATTTCTTTGTTGGAGGAAATTACTGATATTATACCTTTGGGGTATTATCTACATTGACATAGAGAAGGAGGGGAAGTCAATACAAGGATGCATTATGAAGTGGATTTACTGATGTAGGTGGTGGATGTTAAATGTTGTGGGAACCTTCCTAAGAGTATGTGGAGCACATCTCAGAACAGCCTCCCAAGGGGTGAAAGGCATTTATTGACTTCCATCCCCCATTTGGCTGAGCTTGGCTCCTTAAAGCTTTATCCCCCCCCCACTTCTTAGTTGAATATGGGAATGTCCACTGGGATCTCAAGGTCCCACATGAGTGATATCAGAAGATTCAGGCAGGAAGCAAGAGACTCAGTGCAAGCCTGGGGAGAGGTGATGTTGGTACAAAGCAGATAAGAATCAGTGTGAAATTCCTGGCCATGGACATTGCTAGAATCAGGTGGGGCAGAGACGATGTAAGACTTCACACAAGAGGACTCTGATACAGGAACCCTAGCACATTCCTTGCTCTGTGTCCATGATATTTATATTAAATGAAGTCGGTTAGACCTACACAAAGGAGTGAAAACTTTGTAATGAGTTGGCTCTTACTGAGCCCTGGATTGCTCCAGTAGCCCTTCTGGTTCTCTACCACATATTTGCAAATAGTTCCTTTGTAAATAAACCTTCCTTGAATTATCTTATTTTGTGTGTGCCATATGATCTTTGTTGGGACCCTGGCTCAAAAATGCAGAGAATTATTCTAATGAAGCAAGCAGAGAATACCCTTCACACATCATACTGACCCACAACTATTTCCTATGAATAAAGTAGTGTGTGGATCTGATTTAAGTGCAATTTCATTCATGTAGCAATGCTCTTTGTTGTACTCACAAGTGGTGTTCTGACAATACGGATCCCAGTGCATCTTTTTTCTCAGTTATTATTGAAAAGATTCCTCCTTGATAATACAGCTCACAAAATGAGTTCTAGTGACAAATGAGACAAAAAACAGTGCCTGGCATTTCTTCATGTGCTACACATCTGCTGGAATTGGTTTTGTCCAACAATAAAAGCAAATTACCTGCCAGCACATAAGTGACAGTAATTGCTTTTCCATGCTGTATGCCATTGATATAAGGCAATTCCCAAAATGACTTTTTAGTAAAGAAATTGTGCCTATAGTTTGTCCTTTCTGTATGAGCTTTATTTGTCCACTTTATGGGTGGTTTTACAAGATTCTTAGCTAGAGCAGGGATTGGATTTCTAGAAGTATTATAACTTTACACAATGCTTCTAATGTTTTGGTCTCTTTTCTGTCTTGGTGACAATCAATTTTGTAATATAAGTATTATTTTATACTTCTCCTGAAAAAAATTTTTTGTTTTGCCCTAGAGGTCACTGTGCTTTGCTGGAAAGCCACGTAAGCACTTTAAGGGTTTCATGACAATTTCATAAGACTGTATTGTGGTTCCATCCAATAAAATCAATATTCAGATTCTTCCTCATCTTTCTTTGGTTATATATGGAAAAATCATCACACTAGCCACATCACTGTTTTCAGTAGTCATTTTTTTATATTCACTGTAGTACTATACCATATTTACATATTAAACATTATTTTGTGTTGCAGTAATTACACCTAGTTTATCACTACTTCATTTGCTTCCATTTCTTAATGAACTACTTTTACACTATTGTGGAATTGAAAACATTATATCTAACAGTAAAGATAAATTACTATTTATTTCCACAGATATATCATGTTCTTCACAATTGTGTTTATTTTTATTGAAATACAGTTGATTTACAATGCTGTGTTATTTTCAGGTATACAGCAAGGTGATTCAGTTATACATATATATGCATGTATATATAAACACATGCATACATATATATGTATATATATATATTCTTTTTCAGATTCTTTTCCATTACAGGTTATTACAAGATATTGAATATAGTTCCCTGTGCTATGCAGTAGGTCCTTGTTGGTTATCTGTTTTATAAGTAGTAGTGTATATATTTTAATCCCAAACTCCTAATTTATTGCTCCCTCTCCCCTTTCTCCTTTGGTAACCATAAGTTTGTTTTCTATGTCTGTTAGTCTATTTCTGTTTTGTAAATAAGTTCATTTGTATCATTTTTTTAGATTCCACATGTAAGCCATATCATATAATATTTGTCTTTCTTGTCTGTCTGACTTACTTCACTTAGTATGATAATCTCCAGGTCCATCCATATTGCTGCAAATGGAATTATTTCATTCTTTTTAATGGTTGAGTAATATTCCACTGTATATATGTACCACATCTTCTTTATCTATTCCTCTGTTGATGGACATTTCGGTTGCTTCCATGTCTTGGCTATTGTAGTTAGTGCCACAATGAACATTGGGGTGCATGTATCTTTTCAAATATAGTTTCCTCTGGATACATGCCCAGGAGTGGGATTGCTGGATCAAGCTTTTGCACAGCAAAAGGAAACCATAAACAAAGTGAAAAGACAACCCACAGAAAGAAAATATTTGCAAATGATGTGACTGACAAGGGATTAATTTCTAGAATATACGAACAGCTCATAAAGCTCAATATCAAAAAAAACCCAAACAACCCAATCAAAAAATGAGAAGACTTAGACATTTCTCTAAAGAAGACATACAGATGGCCAAGAGGCACATGAAAAGATGCTCCACATCGCTAATAATTAGAGAAATGCAAATTGAAACTACAATGAGATATTACCTCACATCAGTCAGAATGGCCATTATCAAAAAGTCTACAAATAAATGTTGGAGAGGGTGTGGAGGAAAAGGAACCCTTCATAATTGTGTTTTTAAATGCAGTCCATCTTAGCACATATGCAATTTATTAGTTAATATCAGCTATACCTGTTAACGAGATCCATTTTGTATAATTTATGTAATTAATACAATTAATAATCTCAAACGTAAAATTTGTAAAGTACGTGAGAGAAATCATTAAAAATACAAAAGTCACATGTGAACTACTTGAAAGACCACCAGGGATCATCAACAATCCATATCCACGCCAAGAAACACTGATGTAGGTATTAGAAATAGGGTTCTGAAGTTTGAATCCTGGCTTTTTGACTCACTAGCAGGGTGATCTTCAACAGGTTGTTACACATGAACCTTAGACACAATTACAATTCCCATTTTATGGTTGAGAAGCTCATTTAATTCACTTCATTAGCTACTATAGTAAGTCCCCTACATACGAACGAGTTCCATTCCGAGAGCTTGTTCTCAAGTCCAGTTTGTTTATAAGTCGAACAAAGTTAGCCTAGGTACCCAACTAACACAATCGGCTACGTGGTACTGTACTCTTAATAGGTTTATAATATTTTTCACACAAATAATACATAAAAAACAAAAAATAAACATTTTTAACCTTACAGTACAGTACCTTGAAAAGTACAGTAGTACAATACAACAGCTAGCATACAGGGGCTGGCATCAAGTGAACAGCCAAGAAGAGTTACTGACTGATGGAGGGAGAGGAGGTGGGAGGTGGTAGAGCTGAAGGATTGTCAGCAATAGGAGATGGAGGGCAAGCTGCAACTTCACTCACGCCTGACGTTGATGGCACAGGTTCTGGTTGCTGGCTGGATTCAATTCTATCTACCCTCTTGAAAAAACGATCCAGTGATATCTGGGTAGTAGCTCTTATTTCTCGTCATAGATGACACAGTAGCACTGGATTGCATTCTGAACGGCTGCTACAACCTTCGTGTACCATTCTATGTTCAGGTCCTGTGCCTCAAAAACTAACAGTTCCTCCTCAAATAAAGAAGATCCCCTTGCCATTTCCTGCGTCTCAAAATCTCTTTGGTTCTTCAGTTACTTCTTCTTCCTCTTGCCTCTCTTTGTCCTTTCTCTGGGCACGTTAGCATCTTTGAAAGTTAGGGACTTGAAGGTTCGTATGTAGGGGATTTACTTACATGATTGTTGTTTTTAATTGTTTTGTTTTGTTTTTAATCCTTAGAGCAATGCTTGGTACACAGTGTTACGTGGGTGTATGTGCACATGTATGTGTTGTGACACTGTTATAACCTAGCCCATCCTGACTTGTAAACCACAGCAAACAACTGAAAAATCTCAATAGTTTAACATGACAAAGTTTATTTCTTGATAATGCTACACATTCAATGCAGACCAAAAGGTAGGATCTGCTGATCATTGTCACTCTGAGATCCACGTTGATGAAAAGATATATTCTCAATATTTTACAGTTCCTATAGCAAGCGGGTAGAAATATGGAAAATCATGCCTTGGCCCATAAAACTTGTGCCCAATCCTTTTCACTTCCACCCACCTGTCATTGGTTATAGTAAATCTTATGTCCACACCTAATTTCAAAGATCATAGAGAAATGCAATCCTACCAAGTCCCAGAAAGCAAGCCAGAGTATTTATAAACCTTAGGGCAAATTATTCAACAGAGAAATATTTATGCCAAGAGGCTTGTCCCAATATGTTTAAGTTGACATTTTTCTATTTTTCTAAAAATCCAACTGTTTCTATAAAGATTGCACAAACAATAGCATAGTCATAGTCATAAAAATTAAAGTTATGCTACCATTAAATGAGGCTGTGTTTGCCTCAAGACTTGATTTGGGTTGCCATGAAAGCAGAGCCTGAGTACAGGACATTAATTAGGAAATACAATCCCAGGGAGCAGGATTTTAGGACAGAAGAATGAAACAAGGAAGTGGGGAAAGGCAATATGAGGATATGTTATCTACATAACAGACAACTGCCTGTCTGAAAATTCATGCGACTTTCAGAACCACCCACTCAGTGAACAAAAGGGGTAGCATTTATCCATCACATCCCTTCCTCCATTGCTCAAGACAGGACTACAGACATTAACTCTCTTGTACTTCTAAGTTGTGCTTACAGGTGTGCACTTCAGTGTCAAACAAGTGCCCATGGGCATCCCATATAATGGCATCGGGAATCCCAGGATAAGAAACAAGAGGTGAAGTTGTACCTGCACAAAGCTGACCTGTGTGAAACTAGTCATTTCAGTAGTGGCTGAAATAAAAGAAGAAGCCACGAGGTCATTAAATTATGCATAAGAGGTGATCAGTAGGAGCACGTGTGTGCTCGCAGACAGACAGACAGACAGACAGACAGACACACACACACACACACACACCCCTAGTGGCATGGGAATAAACTTACCTTCATGCTTATATTTTTACTTTTCTGGTTCACATAAATAATCCCTGTTATTTTGTTGCTGTTCTTAAATGTATATTATATATAAAATGTTTAAGATTTGAAAAATACTCTGAAAGGCTGTCTATCTACAACATTTGAAGCTGACTTTTACAGATTAGCAACCTTTCCAAACTTCACATATTTTAACCCAAAGAGCTTGTGAGCTTAGGGTATGCTGCAGCCTGGCCAAAGCTTTCTCAGAGCTGCAGTTCAGTCTGAAGCTCTACCTCCCGAAGTCTCTTTCCTTCCCTCTCTCCTTTCATAGATGTCAGACCTGGATCATAGTCTGAAGGCTTCCCTCTCTCACTCTGCTTCCTCTCCTCTTTATTCTTCACAAGTTTTCCCTAATAGATTTCTTCTACATACAAGGACCCAAACTGACACAAACCTCAACATATAGGTGCATTCTCTTGGATTTCTTTCCTCCTAATATATGAATTATTTGATGTAGTATATTCTTTCCCAATTGCAATTTAATGCATTGAAATAATAGTTCTTATTTCAACACTTTGATTTAATAATCAGTTTCAAAAATTCTAATGATGTTATAGTGGTCACTAGTAGTATACGTTATAACCTGAGCCATTTTGTATGGTAAAGATCAGTGTCCTGTCACCCACTGACTTGTCATTTGCAACAGAGAATGTACACTCTTTATATTAAACAATCCATTTTGAGAAACACTGTTGTAAAAATTGAATGTTTACTTGATCTGGTAGTGTTCTAAAATTTTTTAAGTTTATCTTCAGCATATCGAATTAACAGTGCTTACACTTAAAAAGTAGGATTATGGGTAAGGGTGAAATTTTTCATGATTGAAAGCCTTGAAAGAAAGAATAATACAACAGTTTTCATTTTCACACAAAATATTAAAATATACAAATAGAAAGAGTTTTCTTAGATCTATAAAGGACCCTAGAAATGGAACTTCCTGTAGAATAATGGATACTTTATTAGGAGCAGTCCTTTCAAACCCAGCAGAACTACACCTATAGAGATGCTGGTAAATAATCTCATGTTCTTTAGCATTGATATTTTGTCTATGAATAAAGTGTGGCTGACTCTAATAATTAATAGAATACAATTGTACAGTGTTATTTTGTCCTAAGTCACCCCTATATTTTTTGATATATAGGCCCTCTCATTTCTTCCCCTACAAAAAAACAAACAAAACAAACAAAGGAATGCTAGCCTTCTCCAGAGTTCAGGAATGGCTGTAAAAAAATTTCATCAACCAAATCACATCACAGATAAGTAAGCATGTTTGATTAATGCAAATTTGGTTAGATTTTACTACACATTAAATCCAATTTTAGGAAAAAAAACACCTGAGAATACTGATCTCAATTTCAGGAAATTCATGTCTTAACTATCACTTACTATCTATCAGGTCAGATACTTTAAATAAATATATACCCTAATTCTCAATGTAGACTGAAGACATGGCATTTCATCAAATTAAATGCCATTATGTTTGTCACACTACACACATCACACCTCTAATATATGTCTGTGTCTGTGTCTGTGTGTGTGTGTGTATGAGGATACTGGTATATATCCATCAATCCCCACATGCATCTGTAAAAAGCACCAGTTCTGAACCAGAATTTCAATGTGCCTCCTTGAGGCTGGTGGACTCCACAACTGCTATTGGATGCTGATTTCTCCAAAGTGTCTTAGAAAGCTACAAGTGATCCCCCAGCAAAGGAAGCCTAATGTCTTTGCTTCTGGCCAGTCTGCAATGCTGTCGCTCGTATCTGCTGCCCTCATACTACTGAGTACCAACACCATAATTTATGTCCAGGACTCCAGTTCTCATTACTCTCACATGATAGCTGGAGCAGAAACTCACACCCAGCAGTAGCATAAAAAAATGAAGAGAAAATGAAGTAGTTCCTTCTGTTGCTTCACAAATGCCAATCAATTCACCACGACCTCCAGAAGTGTTCTATACGTACAATTTCATCCATTCTGGTGATTGACCTCTCCTTCTACTTTCTCTCCAACCCATATCTCTCCTTCCCCCAATATGACTGGCAACTGGAAAATCTTTTTTTCCCTGAGGGCCCCAACATAACCCTCACAACAATGTAAACTATGGAGAAGACCTTGGTAAGCACACCAGCATTCATTTTGGGGTAGATATTGGGTATATAGCACTGAAGTGTGGGCATTGACTTAAGGAAGCTGAAGATTCAATGTAGAGAAGTAACATAGCCCAAGGCCATAGAAGTTCTCAGATTCAGGATTTAATTCCATGACAATAAAACTTTGCACATTCTACAAAATAGTACTGCCTCCCATGTTTCAGACTGCTCTCCCACCAGTGTCCTGAAATGTCAGAGCAGGAAAGCCCCCACACCATTTTGTCACCTTGTTCTGCTTTCCAAACATCTAACACATCAGAGTTCACTTACCTTCTCCCACCATCTCTCCCCACTGTGTGTGTTAAGGAGAGCTTCTCCTGGAGGAATCCTACCTTCAAGTAGATCTGGTCTTTGAAGAGTGTGTGTTCCTGCATGACTACGTGCTCCAAGGTAGGCATTTCATCCCATTCCTAAGCACCTATTTAAGTGCTGACTAGACCTCTTAGCCCCAGTGACTTAGGAGAATCTCAATCTAGAAAAATGGTCTAGGTATCAAAGATGTAAAGTAAAACAAGAGAAGTTTAACTTTCCTGAAGAAGAGTTACAACCTATCAACTAATGGCAAGCCTATGAGCCTTCTTTGAATGTATGTAAATTACATCTAGCAACATCTTAATTACAATCTTATGCATTATTAAGTGAAATTTTGTTAGCTGTGTGGTTGACCATATCTTGTGAACAGAAGTCTAGGGCCTTCATGAGGACAGAGAGGGACTATGGCAGACTCACACTGAGGTGGGTAGGAGGGGAGCCTCAGAGACTTAAGACACCTGGCAGAGCTTCTTATGGACTGGAGGAATGCCCAGCATTAAACAGTGCTTTGTCCTGCTATCCTCTAATCCAGAAGGAGTAGACTATGTACTCAAAGAGGAGGAGCACAGTAGATCCTCAAAAAGGAGACCCATACACTGAAAACTACAAAACGTTGTTGTAAGATATTAAGGAAGAGCTAATTAAACATAAAGATATCCCAAGTTTATGGACTGGAAACTTATTGTTACGATGGCAGTATTCCTCAATTTGATCTACAGGTTCAACACAATCCTTATCAAAATCCCAGCTGCACTTTTTTGGTAGAAATTGGCAAGTTGATCCTAAAACTCATATGCAGATGCAAGGGACCCAGATAACCAAATAATGCTGAAAAAAGAACAAGGTTTGAGGGCTCATACTTCCCAGTTTCAAAACTTACTGCAAATATGCAGTCACGTAAGTGTGGTACTGGCATAAGAACAGACATCTAAATCAATGAAACAAATTGAAAGGCCAAAATAAACTCTTACATTTATGGTCAATTGATTTTATACAAGGGTGGCAAGACAATTCAATGAAGGAAAGGATAGTCTTTTCAACAAATGGTGCTGGAACAAGTAGATATCCACATGCAAAAGAATGAATTTTACCCCTATATTATATCATACACAAAAATTAACTCAAAATGCATCAACAACCTGAATGTAAGAGCTAAAACTAGAAGACTCCTAGGAGAAAACATAGTGGTAAATCTATGTGACCTGGGATTAAGCAATGTTAGATATGATACCAGGAAATTAGATATGATACTATAAGCACAAACAACAAAATTAAAGGTATATAAACTGTACTTTATCAGAAAGAAAAACTTTTGTGCAAACAATACCATCAAGAAAGTGAAAAGACAACCCATACAATAGGAGAAGACAAATGAAAATCATATCTGATAAGAGGCTTGTATCTAGAATTCACATTTTTAAAAACTCTTATAACTCAATAATAAAAAAAGAAATAAGCCAATTTAGAAATGAACAAAGGATCTGAGAAGACATTTCTCCAAAGAAGATACACAAGTGAGAGATGTGCACATGAAAAGATGCTCAATATCATTAGTTATTAGGGAAATGCAAGTTAAAACCACAATGATATGCAACTGTTACACACTAAAATCAGAAAGACAGACAATAACAAGTGTTAATGAGGATGTGGAGAAATTGAACCCTCATTCGTTGCTGGTGGTAATTTAAAATGGTGCAGCAATTTGGAAATAATCTGGCAGTTTTTAAAAATAAGTAGAGAGTTACCACGTAACCAGCAATTTCACTCCTAGGTACATACCAAAGAGAAATGAAAACATATGTCCACATAAAAACTTGTGCACGAATGCTCATAGCAACATTCATTATAGCCAAAAAGTGAAAACAACTCAAATATTCATCAAATGAATAATGGATTTTAAAATCTGGTACAGGGCTTATTTTAAGGATGATGAAAATGTTCTAAACTTCGATTATGGTGATATTTCTGTAACTGTGAATATAGTTACAATCCCTGAATTGTACACTTTAATCAGATTAGTTTTATGGCATGTAAAATATATCCAAATAAAGTTTTTGTTTAAGGATGCAATACATGCAAGCAGTTTTCAATTGCCACAAACTACATGAAGCAAAAAGTATATTATTAATCATTTTTTCTCTAAAATGGTTTCTGAGGAATGTCTCCTGAGAGGGTAATCAGAGGACCATCTGCCTAAAAAAATTTGCCTTCACTAATTACATATTTCAACATTGATGTTTCTTAGGTCAATCACACCCTTTAACAATGCCCCAAGATCAATGGGATTGAACATAAATGCTTCTAAGTTTGTAGGGATTCTATCATTTTAGGCTCTAAAAAAAGCTACAGTTCAAAAAAATACCTACCAACTCCCTGACTCCCAAGCACCTCTAATACTGTGAGCTGACATGCAAGATTTTTTTCTTTAAGGAAAACATTATTCCTCCACAAAAAGAGATTAGATGTAACTGTACTCAAGGACCTAGTAGCCTGGCCCTCAGGAAATTGCCCTTCTGGTGGAGGCACACTTCCCTGGAAAAGCACCTACATACATGTGTAGGTTTAGGTACTTTCTCACAGATACAATACTAGAGTCACAAAAACTACTCTTCCAGCTCTTCTGTAGTGTTTTGTAGTGAAAAGAGCATGGGTTTTGGAGTCACACCTGATTTTGAATCCTTGCTTTACCACTTACTAGTTATGTGGCCTTGGTCTGCATAACTTCTCAGAGTCTCTGTCCATCATGTCTACTGTTTCATACAGGGGAATTGCCAGCAGGGGGTGGTGGAAGAGGTATTTAATGTAAAGATATATGTGAGGCAGGAAGCACAGAGCTGCTCAGTATTTAATGTCCTTCACATCCCCCCTCCTATTTCAAAAAGACAGTAAACTTCGTGTGTGTGTGTGTGTGTGTGTGTATAACCTATGCACATCCTCCCGTATATTTTATTTATTTATCTAACATCTTTATTGGAGTATAATTGCTTTACCATGGTGTGTTAGTTTCTGCTTTATAACAAAGTAAATCAGCTATACATATACATGTATCCCTGTATCTCTGCCCTCTTGCGTCTCCCTCCCTCCCACCCTCCTTCTCCCACCCCTCTAGGTGGTCATAAAGCACTGAGCTGATCTCCCTAAGACAGTAAACTTCTGAGCAGAGATAAAGTGGTGCCCTTTCCTTCCCTGCTCCCTCCCACCCAACACACACCCCAGATGCACCTGGTGCTCCATAAATATTGTTGACTGAATTTAAATTCATTAGCATTCAGTGGAAAGCCAGACCCTAAGGGACAATATCAAAGAAATATTTGCAGTATTATCACCTCCTATTGTGTGCATCTCTAGATGAACTTCACAGTCCCAGGTCTTACCTCCAAGTGGATGCCTTCTCTGAACCCACAGATAGAACTCTAAGTAGAACCACTGCCTAAGTGTTTGCCTCTTCCTTAAATTCTAACATGAGTAGGGCAACCCTGTGCACATTTAAACCTTCCTTTTACCTTGCCCCTGAAGCAAAAGATGTGGGCATGAGACCAACTCTTGTCCCTTTACTGAGTTTCTCTATGGCTTATCTTAATTATAGTCACAGAAAACTGATTTTCCCAGGCACAGAAGAAAGAGCAAACACAGTGCAATCTTTTACATCCGTTTAAATCCTGATTAAAGTAGAATAATGTTTTCTTCCTTAACAGGTTTTGAATGTTGGAGTCTGAAAATATCTTTTGCATCACTAATTCAGATTAGCATTCTGATGCCAGTCACATAGAATCTAAAGTTCTGAGTCAGGGAGCTCTGGGCTGCTGCTGATCCCTCTCTATGCACAGAACGCTGAGACTCCAACATGATCTGTTTATAGTTGTATGAAGACATAGTTAACTCAGGATTCTTGGCGAAGGCCTGTTACTTTTTTTTTTACATCTTTATTGGAGTATAATTGCTTTACAATGGTGTGTTACTTTCTGCTTTATAACAAAGTGAATCAGTTATACATATACATATGTTTCCATATCTCTTCCCTCTTGCGTCTCCCTCCCTCCCACCCTCCCTATCCCACCCCTCCCGGTGGTCACAAAGCACCGAGCTGATCTCCCTGTGCTATGCGGCTGCTTCCCACTAGCTATCTACCTTACATTTGGTAGTGTATATATGTCCATGCCTCTCTCTTGCTTTGTCACAGCTTACCCTTCCCCCTCCCCATATCCTCAAGTCCATTCTCTAGTAGGTCTGTGTCTTTATTCCTGTCTTACCCCTAGGTTCTTCATGACATTTTTCTTAAATTCCATATATATGTGTTAGCATATGGTATTTGTTTTTCTCTTTCTGACTTACTTCACTCTGTATGACAGACTCTAGGTCTATCCACCTCATTACAAATAGCTCAATTTCGTTTCTTTTTATGGCTGAGTAATATTCCATTGTATATATGTGCCACATCCTCTTTATCCATTCATCCGATGATGGACACTTAGGTTGTTTCCATCTCCGGGCTATTGTAAATAGAGCTGCAATGAACATTTTGGTACATGACTCTTTTTGAATTATGGTTTTCTCAGGGTATATACCCAGTAGTGGGATTGCTGGGTCATATGGTAGTTCTATTTGTAGTTTTTTAAGGAACCTCCATACTGTTCTCCATAGTGGCTGTACCAATTCACATTCCCACCAGCAGTGCAAGAGTGTTCCCTTTTCTCCACACCCTCTCCAGCATTTATTGTTTCTAGATTTTTTGATGATGGCCATTCTGACTGGTGTGAGATGATATCTCATTGTAGTTTTGATTTGCATTTCTCTAATGATTAGTGATGTTGAGCATAACATGAGAATAAGCCCCATTGCCTGGCAGAGAACCGTGCAGTATTAAGAACTCAGCCAACTGTGTGGGGGGGTTATGAACCTAAGTGCTCCTTAATAGATCATCACGTTTGCCAAACATGTACATCTCAACTTGATATTTTATTTATGAATTTTAATTAGCATAACAATAAAAGAATGCTTGAAAGCCTTTCTGAATAAATTTGACTTTTGAATGTTATTACTACCCTCTCTCTAGGCACATGAAAATCTTTTATTCAGGAATGAAAATACTTAGTATTAAATGATTTTATGCTTGGACTTTTTCATCTTGTTTTCGTATCACGTATACTTTAAAGAAAACCCTTAAAAAGTAAGTGGAAGTGTTATCTTATTAACTTGTTTCTCACTTTGTGTCAGCTAGTTCACTATCTATGATAATTAACAATTTGGGCCATGTACTCATTAGACCTTTGGTCAAGGATGGAAATTCTTGTTGAATTACCAAAGGTGGTTTCAATGAAATAAATTATTGATCATGGTGTTAGTAGATTATTGCTCTGTAAAAACCACCCCAAAACATAGTAGCTGAAAAACATAATATTTCGTATTGTTCACATGTTTACAGGTTGGATGGGGATTTTTTCTGGTTTCTGGAGGCTCACAGATGTGCATTGAATCACCTGTGACGTGAATAGGCAGATCTGTCAGTCCTGGCTTGGCTTTCCCATTTGTTTTGGGGTCAACTGGCTGTCAGCTTGTCCAAGATAGTCTCAGTTCTCCTCTACATGGTCTCTATCGCTCTCGCCCCTCCCCCACCCCTTCTGCTATGCTGCATAAACAAACGCAGGCTAATCTGATAGAAAGTGAGAGCAGAAGCATATAAAGGCGTCTTGAAGCCTAGATTCGGAATGAACATACTGTTACTTTTGTTTTGGCTAAGGACTGCTGCAGGCCACCAGTCAGGCCAGTTTTGAGGGGTAGGGAAATTGCAATTCCTCCCATCAATAAGGAAAGTCTATAAGTAAAAGTACAAAGGGTATAGATACAGGGAAGAGAGAGAATCTACTTCAAGCATTGATTATACACAGGGCATTCAGTCATAGAAGTACCAAGATAAATAAGCTACTATACTTTGGAGTCCTTGAAGTCATAGATTAGGAAATTAGGAATAGAACCCTCTACTGATATGGGTCACATGACAATAAGTGCTAAGAAAGAAGTATGATGCGGGGCGGGGAGGAAAATCATTAAAGACCTCTAGGCCCAGTTCTGATGGCCCTTCCTTGATCTGTCACATTTGAGTATTCATTTGGTTAACAAATATTTATTTAGCTCCCACCATGTATCAGGCAGTAGGTACTAAGAATATGGTTGTAAACAATACAGATGTGTTCCCAACCCTCCTGGAACTTGCGGTCCAGTGAGGGAGATGTTGTAATAGCTAAAAAGAAAAACTCTAAGACGTTCTGGAAAAGAGATTATGGGGTCAGAAAGTCATCCCTGGGGAAATGGTGTTTAAGTTTGTGACTGTGGGCTAGCTATTCAATTTAAGATCACTGCCTCGTGTAAAGTGGAGACCCTTAGAGTGGGCACAGGATTAAATAACAGTTCAGCAAAAGGCTTTGAGAAGAGACTCATAGTTTTGAAGTTTATTTACCATCTATTCAAATGTCATCTCCCTTCTCTTTCAAGTCTTCTTACCTAGCTCCAATACCTCTCCTGCGTTTCTCACATCACGCTGTGTGGTAGGTGTTCAATACGTGTTCATTTAGTAGTACCACATTGCCTTGTTTTCAAATCTAATAAATTTAGCTTTGGGTTTCATTTCCATTTGGACCCTAGTGGCCAAGTTAAAGGCACAAATAAGAATGAATGCCTGTTTTACTGTGGGCTCTAAAATTTCAATCTTCATTATGAAGAAATGCTCAGCTGTGGAAAACTAATGAGATTTTAATCCAAATCCCATTAAAATAGGGTGTAGGTGGGAAAACTTATCATCGAAGTACTATTGAGAAGCCCACATTTTTGTATGCCTAGGATAGAGGTTACTTTATTTCTTGGCTCAGTGAAGTTCTGCTTTGAACTATCAGATTTATCTTACATTTAGCCTGAACCAGGTCAGCTTAGCAGCTTGAGGTCTCACCTTCTATCTAAGTGAGAGTTGACTGTGGATTATTTAGAAGGGCCATGATTTTGACTTCCTAGGTGAATGAGTCAGCAAAGATCCTGCTAGAAGTCATGAAGGGCCTTGGATGGCATACTTTGGGCTTTGGGCTTTACCTTTAGCAGCCTCAATTTTTAAATAAGACAATGAAATCATAACATGTGTGTTTTATCCAGATAACTCTTTCTGCACTTAAACCCCTATCTTGGGGTCTGCTTCTGGGGCAACCCAGCCTAAGGTGAGATCCTTCTTACAGCCAGTTCCTACGGGAGGTGATACCAGGAAACACTGATACAGGAGTAAAGAAGTAAGACAGGGTAGGGGAGGGTGTCATTGAAGTTTACACTATTGATAAGGTTACAACGATGGCCAGCTAAAGTTCAGGTCCACAGGTGCCCTCTGGGAGAACATACAGAACATGCCTCAGAGTTTCCCATCAGAATATCTATCCACCAACTCCTATCTGCCGCCAATGGTTAGGGCTGCTTCTGGGAGTGTAACTCCCCAGCACTTCCTGTGCCCATGGCACAATCTCAGTAGTCTCCAAAGGCCAGAAAAAGCCCTCAGGCAAAGAGGTGCAGGCGGCTGCTGCACCAAGCCTTCAGCAAGTCTGGGAACAGTGAGTGTCAAGGGATGTACAGAGCACTGACAGCATCTGCTACAGTTCTGTACGTTATAAGGCTGCTGTCCTAGGCAGGCAAGAAATAATAGAGGCTTGAGCCATAGCAGTAGCAGTAGGGATGAAGAGAAAAGGGAGCATTTGGAAATGAATTTGAGAGACTTAGCAGGACTGGCAACCAAAGAAATAATAGTGATGAAGAATGAAGAGTCCAGAGAAACTCCCAGATCTCTAGCTTGGCTGTTAGAGTGGATGATGGTGCTATGAACTGGTTTAGGAAATAGAGAAAAGCCCTAATCCTCTTCCCCAAATCCATGTTAAGTTTTAAGCATGCATCTGTATTTGAGATATCGGTCAGTATTGCAAGTTGGGTTTCCTGGAAAGAAGACTCTGGAGATTAGCGTACAGGAGGTTTATTCGAGCACCGTCAGAATCAATCATGATGAAGGAAAGGGAAGGAAACAGGATTGGGAAGAGAGAAAAGTTGGGCAGCAATACAGCCTCAACAGAAGCCCCAGGGAGCCCTAGGAGGAGTTTTGAAGATGAAATAAACCTCAGAGTTGTCCCCAGCTGAGTGGGAAGGTCAGGCATTTATACTCCTACATTGATCAGTCATTGGAAGGAAGCTGCCCCAGGGAAGGGGTAGGAGATTGAGGGAGCTGCCTCTCTTTAGCCAGCTCTCCCTGAATAAGGCTGACAACTGTAAATATTCCATAGCTGGAATAAGAGGTATTTTAAACAGGGATCTGGACAATGCATTGCAGTGTCCACAACAGAGAGTATTACAATCACAAGTGTCCAGTTGGTAACTGATGCAAGGGTCTAGTGCACAGAAGCAAAATCTGAGATGGTAACATATTTGGAGAATTATCAGTTCAAAAGAGGGTTAAGTAGATTTGGCAAATGGTATAGAACAAAGATTTCTTTCTGAACACTTCAAATATGATTATGGAAAATAATGGTAACTCTCACTGCTCATCAAGATGCAAATAAAGTCATTATAACACTATAAATCGGGTTATAGATTATCTGTTGACAATAAAATGTAGAAAAATGTAATTTAATTGCTTTGTTCCAAAGGTGGGTAAGTAAAATAGTAGAAACGTTTTGAAGACCATAAACATATATAGGAGGGATAAATGTTTCTCTTGGTGTATATGAGAATCATAGCAAAAGAAATTACCCAATTTTTCTGTAAATTTCATTTGATACTACAAAACATCAGTAAATATGTGATTAAAATATGGTTTTTAATACTCATAACAAGTATATCAACTTGAAACAAAAATGTGAAATGTTTGCCTATTAAATGCTATATTCTACATGATGAAAAAAGGAAAGTAAAACAACAACACAAAAACACTGATAAATATGAACAGTGTTTCTCAAGGACACCCTACCCTGGGGTATTAAAAAAAGAACTGAGATCACTCTAAGTAGTAAAGTATTAGGTTGGCCAAAAAGTTTATTCATTTTCCCATGGGCTCTTATGAACTTATTGGCCAACCCAATAGTTTTCCCTGCTTCTTGCCCTCTTCCTACCTACCAGGGTCGTCCACACTCCTCTCTAAGAATCTCTGCAGAGGAAATATAGTGTATTGATCAACAGTGCTGACTTACGAGTTAGATTCCCTCTTTCTCCACTTGCTAGACCTGATCAAGATACATGCAAGCCTCTCAACTTTGTCTCCATTTTTTCAACTGTAAAATGAAGTTAATGAAAAGATCTACCCCCTAATAATATTGCACCATGTTTACTGGCACACAGTAAGTTTTCAAAAGCTATTACTAAAGGAGGGGGGGGGAGTGGAGGAATGAATTGGCAGAGACCAGAGTATTTATCGGGCAGTGAAAATAGTGTGATACTATAATGATAAATACATGTCATTAAATATTTGTGCAAACTCACAGAAAGTAAAAGACCAAGAGTGAACTCTAAGGTAAACTATGGACTCTGAGTGATTATATAATGTGTAAATGCAGGTTCATTAGTTTTAACAAATGTACCACTCTGGTGGGGGATGTTGATAACTGGGGAGGCTATGCATGTGTGGGAGCAGGTGGTAGATGGGAAATCTCTGTACCTTCCCCTCAATTTTGCTGTGAATCTAAAACAGTTCTTGAAACTATAAAGTCTTTTTTAAAGCTATTATTATTATAAATCATTACTATTATTTACCTGGAAAGGGCTATGCAAAGCCACATGGATGCCTCACCTCTGCCTTCAGAGCTTGTCAGACCTCCCACCTGGGCGACAAATGAGTGATAAAGTCCTCAAGATGCCAAACCTACCTCTGTTATGCCTTAAGCTGGTGACACCTTAATTTTGTTGTGCCAAGTAGTATGGATTCCACATCACAGAGTGATGATGACCAGAGCAAAGACAACCTAATGAGTCTCCAATTTTCCTTTTCCATCCAATGTGGATACCATAAATCTGTGCAAACTCTGACTAGGAGGCTCCCCTTCTAGAATCTCCATCCCCCTGGGATCACAGTGTTTTATATAGTCATCCACACCCAACACCAACTGGCTCACAGCTGCAAAGCAGCAGTATGAATGTGAGACATGTCTTACTAGATCAGAAAACTTAACAGTGTACAAAATTATAGATATTTTATTCTAAGAAGAAATCATATAAATGACTGATGATTTAGATGCTTTCACTTAAGGGAATGCTGCCTGACATCAGGATCTGCTAGTTCTTAAACTAAACTCCATGCCAGAAAGTCCATACCTGCATCGGGAGGAGGGGAGGACAGAAATGGTCCCCTGATGTTCCTAAGCTGGACATCCTTGCCTCCTATGTTTGGACTACCCAGAAATCCCATTGCCTACAGCAATCTGTCTTTTCCATCCTGACGAACACTGTTCCACCCTCTTATATTCACAGGGAGACTCCCTTTCCCCCAAATTTGTTTCATTCTCTCAAATCTGAGTCACAAGCACCCTCCACCTGCCCCATAACTGAAGCACAGTTGTTTAATCCTTCCTCCAGTGAATCTTCCTCAGGAGGTTTCCTCATTTTCTCTGACAAATATAATCTTGGGAGGCCTGTACTCACACAGATGACCAAATATTCCAGAGGTGCCTGAACCATAAGGTAAGTCCAATGTAAGTACATGATGTTTTCTTGCTTCATAAGAAAATCAGAAAACTGTTATAAGGAGGAAAACATGAGATTATAAAATAAATAGGTGATTAAGTAAAAATGAATTTGGCAAGACATCAATGGTGTTGTAAGGAGCTCTGCAGACCTTCTCTAAGAAGAACAACCACAGCTGGTGAAAATTATATATATATTTTAAAAGAAACACTTAAAATTTCTAGAAATTGTTCCAAGAGAATACAGGAATACAGAAAACATAGAAATATCTATTCAAGAATATCTTAAATATCTACAAAAAGGTGAGAGTTTGTGGCATTTGAGCCATGAAATTCCACCTTACCCCTGCCCTATCCCCAACTCTGTGTTATGGAAGCTCTACTGTGGGTATATGCAGCCAAGATGAAAGGGATCCCGCTCTCTCAGCTCCCAGTATAGGGCTATGTTTTCTCTCTAAGATAGACAGACTGCCAGTGTTTCTCATTTCACATAGGCCTGTGTTACAGAGGCTCTTTCCCAGAAAATGCAGCTGAGTGGTCTGCAACTCCTTTCTTCCACCCAGCCCTCACTCATAGGGTAGAAGCTCTACTCCAGGTATGGGAGGAAGAGAATCCTGAGCTCTGATTCAGGCTTGCACCAGGTCACTCATGGGGTGGACATTCCATGCAGAAGGAGGCAAGCCAAGAGACCACTCACTGACCTCCTCATAGAGCAGTGTTAACTCAGAGAGAAACAGGATGCAGTCAGTCCCTGCCCCCAGGAGTTGCAGGACAGAATTTCTGGCATGGGAAGAGGCAGGCAATAATAGAGACCCAAAGCTTTCCCTAAGAGAACTGACTTTATTTGGAACAAATCTGGAAGTTCAAGCCAAGGGTGAGGTCAAAAACAATGAAGAGTTTGGTAGTGAGCAATTCACCAGCTGGTGGTAGCTCCATGACAGCAACAAGCAAAATGGTAGGCCAGCTAGTTTAATGGAGAGACTTAGGGAAAGAGACAGCTAAGAAGAGCCCTCCTGGGGTTGGCCTAAGCCTCAAAGATTGTCCCTGCAAAATGGATTGAACTTAACTGGATTGGACCTTGGAAAAATTTATGCCCCAGGATGGAAAACAAGAGAGAAATCTGCAATTACTGGAGGGCTAGCAGCTGTGTGTGATACCAACAGATAAACCAAGTAAAACCAGGTAACAAGGAGATTGAGAGACATTTAAAGAGACTAGTAAAACCATTGTCATATCTAGGATGGAAGATGAGGGAGTCAGAGTGACTGTGCACTTGCCCAAGCTTGTACCTTCTAAGATGCAACACTGGAGACTGCATACTGAGGGGGGAATAAACTTCATGAAATTATTCAGCCAAGTCACTAAACAAATTAAACAAGTGAAAAAGCAATCAACAAGCCCCAGAAGGGTGGTAGTGGGAAAATAAGTATCCAAATTTGCTTTATTATCCAAAGTGTTCAGTTTCCAGCTAGAAATTATGAGATATACAAACAACAAAGTAAGACCCACATACAGGGAAAAGGAACAACAGAAATGGCCTTTGAGAGGTCCCAGATGTCAAATTTAGCAGACAAAAAATTGAAAGCATCTATTATAAATATGCTCAAAAAAAGTAAATATAGTAATGTCTAAAGAAGGAAATATAATATTTCATCATAGATAATGTCAATAAAGAGCCAGATATTATATTTTAAAAGAATCATATGGAAATTCTTTAGTTGAAACATACAAAAACTGGAATGAAAATTTTGCTACCAGGATCAACTGTAGATTTGAGCTGGCAGAATAAAGAATAAGTGAAGTTTAAGATAAACCAATTAAGATAATATAATGTGAAAAAACAGAAAGAAAAAAGAAAAATGAACAGAGCCTCAGATAAATGTAGGGCATCATTAAATGTAACAACATTATAAGCAATGTGAATGCCAGAGGGAGGAAAGAGAAAAATAAACAGAAAAAAATCTAAGAAATAATAGCTATAAACTTTCTGAACTTGATTTATTATATTAATCTACATATGCTAGAAGCTCAGTGAAATCCAAGTAGGACAAATGCAAAGAGATACAAAGACAGACACATCAGAGTAAAAAATGATGTAAGGCAAAGATAATATTTTAAAAGGAGCAAGAGAACCACAATAAGATTAATAGCTGACTTATCAGAAAAAAGAAAATGGAGACCAGAGGCAATGGAATGATATATTCAAAGTGTTGAAAGAAAAATGTAAACCAAGAATTCTGTATCCATCAAAAGTATGCTTCAGAAATGCTGGTGCCCCCTCTCACCACTCTTGTTCAACAGTTTCCTGGAATTCCTAGCTAATACAATAAGAAAATAAAATAAAAGTTATACACCCCATGAAGAAAGAAATAAAACATCGTTGCTGGTTACATGAATGTCTACGTAGAAAATCCTAAAGAAGTGACAAAAAAAAAAAAAAAACCCTCCTGAAACTAATATGTGAGTATAGAAAGCTTGAAAGATACAAGGTTAATATAAAAAAGCCAATTGATTTCCTATATACCAGCAATGAAATAGTGGGATTTCAAATTAAGAGAACATTACCATTTATATAAGCTCCCCCCAAAAAATGGACACTTAGTGTAAATCTAACAAAATATGTATAAGATCCTCATAAGGAAAACCACAAAACTCTGATAGAAATCAAATATATAAAAATGCAACAATATTCTATTGCTCATGGATAGTAAGACTCAATATTCCTAAGATATCAGTTCTTCCCAACTTGATCTATAGTTTCAACACAAACCCAATCAATATCCCACCAAGTTACTTTGTGGATATCAACAAATTGATTTTAAAGTTTACATGGAAAAGGGCAGACAGCAGAAGCAAGAAGAATTACAATCCTTCAGCCTGCGGAACAAAAACCACAATCACAGAAACTTACACGAAATGAAATGGCAGAGGAATATGTCTCAGATGAAGGAACAAGATAAAACCCCAGAAAAACAACTAGGTAAAGTGGAGATAAGCAACCTTCTGAAAAAAGAATTCAGAATAAAGATAGCAAAGATGATCCAGGATCTCAGAAAAAGAATGGAAGCAAGGATTGAGAAGATACAAGAAATGTTTAACAAAGAACTAGAAGAACTAAAGAACAAACAAACAGAGAGGAACAATACAAACACTGAAGTGAAAAATACACTAGAAGGAATCAATAGGAGAATAACTAAGGCAGAAGAATGGCTAAGTGACCTAGAAGACAGAATGATTGAAATCAGTGTCATGGAACAGAATAAAGAAAAAAAGTTAAAAGAAATGAAGACAGTCTAAGAGACTCCTAGGACAACATTAAATGCACAAACATTAGCATTATACTGGTCCCAGCAGGAGAACAGAGAGAGAAATGACCTAAGCAATTATCTGAAGAGATAATAGCTGAAAACACCCCTAACATGGGAAAGGAAAGAGTCACCCAAGTCCAGGAAGCAAAGTGAGTCCCAGGCAGGATAAACCCAAGAAGGAACATGCCAAGATATAGTAATCAAATTGACAAAAATTAAAGACAAGAAAAAATATTAAAAGCAACAATGGAAAAATGGCAAATAACATACAAGGGAACTCCCATAAGGTTATCAGCTGATTATTCAGCAGAAAGTCTGCAGACCAGAAGGGAGTGGCACAATATATTTAAAGTGATGAAAGGGAAGAACCTACAACCAAGAATACTCTACACAGCAAGGCTCTCATTCAGATTTGACAGAGAAATCAAAAGCTTTACAGACAAGCAAACGCTAAGAGAATTCAGCACCACCAGACCAGCTTTGCAACAAATGCTAAAGGAACTCCTGTAGGTGGGAAAGAGACCAGCAACTTAAAACAAACTCGTACATATATAGACTGCTATATCAAAACCTCACGGGAACAGCAAACCCAAAAACTACAATAGATACACACACAAAAAAGAAAGAGCAGCCCAAACAACACTAAAAAGGGTCATCAAACCACAAGAGAAGAGAACAAGAGAGGAAGGGAAGAAAAAACACCTGCAAAACCAAACCCAAAACAATTAAGAAAATGGCAAGAAGAACATACATATCTATAATTACCTTAAATGTAAATGGATTAAATGTTCCAACCAAAAGACATAGACTGGCTGAACAGATACAAAAAGAAGACCCTATATATACTGTCTACAAGAGACCCACTTCAGAGGAAGGAAAACTCCCAAACTCATTCTATGAGGCCACCATTACCCCAATACGAAAATCAGACAAAGATACCACAAAAAAGAAAATTACAGGCCAACATCACTGATGAACATAGATGCAAAATTTCTCAACAAAATACTAGTAATCTGAATCCAACAACACATTAAAAGGATCATACACCATGATCAAGTGGGATTTATACCAGGGATGTGGGATTTTTTTTTTCCTTTGTTTATAAAATTTTTTTCCATAAGAGGCACACATTTTTATCAGGAAGTTATTATGCAGAAGTTTTATCTTATTCTGACTTGGGAAGAGGGTAGAAACATGCTGGAAAAAGTGAAATCAGTGCCCAGTCTTCAAGATGAGGAGAGGACTACTAAGGTGGGGATGGGGCATTCCAACAAATGGGACAGCGTGAAGGCAAACTCCATGGTAAGACACAGCCTGGCACATGGGGCTGGGGAGGAGACCAGCATTCAGCACTGCTGGAGCTGAGAGCCACAGGTCGGGACAGGTGGGGGGAGATGGTTAGAATGATGAGGCTGGGGACATGGGGGTGGGGGTCTATTTACAGCATGTTAAATAATGTAAATAAATATAAATGTATTATTTATTTATTTATTTTTGGCTGCATTGGGTCTTTGTTGCTGCATGTGGGCTTTCTCTAGTTGCAGAGAGTGGGGGTTACTCTTTGTTGTGGTGTGTGGGTTTCTCATTGCAGTGGCTTCTCTTCTTGTGGAGCATGGGCTCTAGGCACACGGGCTTCAGTAGTTGTGGCTCGTGGGCTCTAGAGCACAGGCTCAGTAGTTGTGGCACACAGGCTTTGTTGCTCCAAGGCATGTGGGATCTTCCCGGACCAGGGATCGAACCCATGTCCTCTGCATTGGCAGGCGAATTCTTAACAACTGTGGCACCAGGGAAGTTCCAGGGATTTTTCAATATCTGCAAATCAATCAGTGTGATACACCACATCAACAAACTGAAGAATAAAAACCATACGATTGCCTCAATAGATGCAGAAAAAGCTTTTGTTGTAATTCAACACCAATTTATGATAAAAACTCTCCAGAAAGTGGGCATAGAGGGAATATACCTCAACATATAAAGGCCACATGATAAACCTACAGCTAACATCATACTGAACAGTGAAAAGCTGAAATCATTTCCTCTAAGATCAGGAACAAAATAAGAATGTCCACTCTCACCAATTTTATTCAACATAGTTTTGGAAGTCCTAGGTACAGCAATCAGAGAACAAAGAGAAATAAAAGGAATCCAAATTGGAAAAGAAGATAAACTGTCACTGTTTGCAGATGACATGATACTATACATAGAAAACCCTAAAGATGCTATCAGAAAACCACTAGAGCTCAACAATGAATTTGGTAAAGTTGCAGGTTACAAAATTAACACACAGAACCGCTGCATTTCTATACACTAACAATGAAATATCAGAAAGAGAAATTTAAGAAACAATCCCATTTACTATTGCATCAAAAAGAATAAAATACCCAGGAATAAATCTACCTAAGGAGACAAAGACCTGTACTCCGAAAACTATAAGACGCTGATGAAAGAAATCGAAGAAGGCACAAACAGATGGAAAGATATATCATGTTCTTGGATTGGAAGAATCAGTATTGTCAAAATGACTATACTACCCAAGGCAATCTACAGATTCAATGCAATCCCTATCAAATTACCAATGGCATTTTTCACAGAACTAGAACAAAACTTTTTAATTTGTATGGAGACACAAAAGACCCCGAATAGCCAAAGCAATCTTAAGAAAAACAGAGCTGGAGGAATCAGGCTCCCAGACTTCAGACTATACTACAAAGCTATAGTCATCAAAACAGCATGGTACTGGAACAAAAACAGAAATATGGAACAGGATAGAAAGCCCAGAAATAAACTCACACACCGATGGTCAATTAATCTGTGACAAAGGAGGAAAGACTATACAATGGGGGAAAAACAGTCTCTTCAATAAATGGTGCTGGGAAAACTGGACAGCTACATGTAAAAAAAAAAAATGAAAGAGAATGTTTTAATAACATCATACACAAAAATAAGCTCAAAATGGATTAAAGACCTAAATTTGAGACAGGACACTATAAAACTCTTAGAGGAAAACATAGGCAGAACACTCTGATATAAATCACAGGAATATCTTTTTTCATCCATCTCCCAGAATAATGGAAATAAAAACAAAAATAAACAAGTGGGACCTAATTAAACGCAAAAGCTTTTGCACAGCAAAGGAAACCATAAACAAGAAGACAACCCACAGATTGGGAGAAAATATTTGTAAATGATATGACCAACAAGGGATTAGTCTCCAAAATTTACAAACAGCTCACACGGCTTAATATCATCAAAACAAACAACCCAATCAGAAAGTGGGCAGAAGACCTAGATAGACATTTCTACAAAGAAGACAGATAGCCAAGAGGCCCATGAAAAGATGTTCAACATTGCTAATTATTAGAGAAATGCAAATCAAAACTACAATGAGATATCATCTCACACCAGTCAAAATGGCTCTCATCAAAAAAATCCACAAACAACAAATGCTGGAGAAGGTGTGGCGAGAAGGTAATCCTATTACACTGTTGGTGAGAATGTAAATTGGTACAACCACTATGGAGAACAGTACAGAGGTTCCTTAAAAATCTAAAAATAAAGCTACTATGTGATCCTGCTATCCCACTCCTGGGCATATATCTGGAGAAAAACATGGTCCGAAAGGCTACAGGTACCCCAGTGTTCATTGCAGCACTGTTTGCAGCACTGTTTACAACAGCCAAGACACAGAAGCAATTTAAGTGTCTATCAACAGAGGAATGGATAAAGAAGATGTGGTACATGTATACAATGAAATATTACTCAGCCATTAAACAGAATGAAATAATGCCATTTGAGTAACATGGATGGACCTAGTGATTGTCATACTAAGTGAAGTAAGACAAAGAGAAATATAATATGATATCACTTATATGTGGAATCTAAAAAGAAATAATACAAATGAACTTATTTACAAAACAGAAACAGACTCACAGACTTAGAGAATTAACTTATGCTTACCAGGGGGGAACCGTAGGGGAAGGGATAGTTAGGGAGTTTGGGACTGACAGGTACACACTGCTATATTTAAAATGGATAACCAACAAGGACCTACTGTATAGCACAGGGAACTCTGCTCAATGTTATGTAACAACCTAAATGGGAAAAGATACATGTATATGAATAACTGAATCACTGTGCTGTGAGAGTATCACAACATTGGAAATCAACTATACTTCAATATAAAATAAAGTTAAAAAATAAAAATATTCTCCTAAAAAAAAGGTTTACATGGAAATTTAACTTACATACAGTGAACATGATAATAAAAAAGAACAAAGTCAGAGGACTAATATTACCCAACTTCAATGGGTACTGTACTATGAATGAAAGGATAGACAAAAAGACCAATGAAACGTAATAGAGGTCCTAGAAATAGACCTATACAAATACAGTAAACTAATATTTGAGAAAGAAGCAAAGGCAATCCAAAGAAGAAAGGAGCACTGGAACAACTGGACATCCACACGCAAAACAATTGAATCTAGACATGGACCTTACACATTTGACAAATATTAACTCAATATGGATGGTAGATCTAAATATAAAACAAAACTATAGAGCTTCTGGAAGATAAATTAAGGGAAAATCTAGGGGTCCTTCAGTTTAGCAATGAGTTTCAAGATATAATACCAGAAGCACAATCCATGAAAGAAAAGTTTTTAAGTTGCACATCATTAAAATTAACAACTTTTGCTCTGTGTAAGACATCATTAATAAAAAGAGAAGACAAGCCACAGACTGGGAGAAAATGCTTGCAAAACACTTATCTGATAAAGGACTTGAATCCAATATATATGAAGAACTCTTTAAATTCCACAATAAGAAAAGCAACCCAATTAAGAAGTGTGTAAAAGAACTTAACAAACACCTCACCAAAGAAGATGTACAGATAGCAAATAAGCATATGGAAAAATGTTCAACATTATATGTAATTACAGAATTGGGAATTAAAATAACACTGAGATACCACTACATACCTATTAGAATGGCTAAAATCCAAAACACTGACAACACCAAATGCTGGTAAGGATATGGAGCAACAAGAACTCTCATTCATTGCCAGGGGGAGTGCAAATTGGTCCAGCCACTTTGGAAAACAGTTTGGCAGTTTCTTACAATGCTAAGCATAGTCACACATTCCAGCAATCTTGCTTCTAGGTACTTATCCAAAGAAACTGAAAACTTTGTCCACACAAAAACCTGCACATGGATGTTTATAGCAACTTTATCCATAAGTACCAAAACTTGGAAGCAACCAAGAAGTCCTTCAACAGGTCAATGAATAAACTGTGGCCCATCCATGCAATGGAATATTATTAAATGATAGAAAGAAATGAACCTTTCAAGCCATGAAAAGATAGCAGTATGCATTTAAGTTTCCTCTAAGTGGAAGAAGTCAGTTTGAAAAAGCTATGCATTAAATGATTCCAACTATATGACATTCTGGAAAAGGCAAAACTATAGAGATAGTATTTAAAAAGACAGTGGCTGCCAAGGAAGGTTAAGGGAAAGAGGATGAAGGTTAAGGGAGGAGGATTTTTAATGAAGTGAAATTAATTTTTATGTTATTGTAATGGTGGATATATGACATTATGCATTTGGCAAAACTCATAGAACTGTACACTACAAAGGATGACACCTAGTGTAAACTATGGACTTTAGTTAATAATGATATATCAATATTGATTCATCAACTGTAAAACATGTACCACACCAATGCAAGACGTTAGCTGTGCAGGAAGCTGTGGGTGGACAAAGGGGAAATGTACAGAACTTTTTGTAATTTCTGTTCAATCTTTCTATAAACCTAAAACTGCTCTAAAATAAAGTCTATTAATTTTAAACATGAAGGTACCATAAAGACATTTCCAAATAAAGAATAAGAATTTGTTGCCAACACACCCTGTCTTATAAGAAATACAAGAGAAAGTCTTTCATTTTGAAAGAAAATAGCATCAAACAGAAATTCAAATCCACACGAAGAAATAAGAAGAGGTTTATGCATAGGTACATATACAGACTGTATAAATCTTTCTCTTCCCTTCTTTCAATTTATTTAAAATACATAAGGTTATAAGAAAATAATTATAAAACTGTATTGTTTATAAACTTCTACAGTGCTATATGTCAATTTTATCTTAACAGAACTGTAAAGAAAAAAAGTCAGTGTATTTCCTCTGTACCAGCAATGAGTAATCAGAATTGAAAATGTTTTCTGACTAATGAATGTTTTAATTAAAATATAGTTGACACACAGTATTATGTTAGTTTCAGATGTTCAGAACTGAAATTTTTTAAAATACTCTTTACAATAGCACCAAAAAATGGAATAATTAATTGTAAATCTAGCAAAGTATGTACAAATCTATGTCCAGGAAACTGAGATGTTGTGGAAAGAAATCAAATAAAATCTAAATAAATGGAGAGAGATTCTTAAAAATAGTAAACCATATTGAACTTATAACATAGACAGGTGCCATATATATGACAATAATAGCAAAAAGGAATAAGACTAAAGTTTCTATATTTAGTCAGAATTTAGTATGAATGTGAATAAAAATATAATGTTCCAAAACATAAGGGCATGAGCTAAAGCAGTGCTTAGAGGGGAAATTTATGCTACAAACATCTATATTACCAAAAAGAGAAAGGTGTCAAATCAATAGCCTGACTTTCTACACTAAGACTCTGGAAAAAGAGCAAACTAAATGTATATCAAACAGCAGGAAGAAAAAAAATAAAGATTACAGATTTAATTATTGAAATAGAGAATAGGAAAAAAACAGAAGAAAATCAGAAAGACCAAAAGTTAGTTCTTTGAAGAGAGCAATAAATTGACAATATTTTGCTAGACTTACCAAGAGAAAAAAGAAAAAAGATTCAAATCAATAAAATCATGAATGAAAAGGGGAGATGACTATAAAAGTTACAGAAATAGGAAGAATTATAGGGGAATAGTATGGACAACTCTATGCCAACAAATTACTTAAGGAAATTGTCTATTTCATCTAAAAGAATCAAGCTATCAAAACTGACTTGAGAAGAAATAGAAAATCTGAATAGATCTGTAACAGGCAAAGAAAGGAACTTTCTCAGCCTGACAAAAAGAATGTGTTTCCTAACTCTGCTGTAACAAAATACCACATACTGGGTGTGTCTTAAAACAAAAATTTACTCTCACACAGTTAATGAGACTAGAAGTCTGAAACCAAGGTGCTGGCAGAGCCATGCTCCCTCTGCAGCATCTAGAGAAGTTTTCCTTGCCTCTTCCAGCTTCTTGTATTGATAGTTCCAGGCATTCCTTTGCTTTTGGCAACATAGCTCCAACCTCTGCCTCTGTCATACATGACCATCTTCCCTGTGCGTATGTCTCTGTCTCTTTTTTCTCCTTATAAGAACACAGTCATATTGGATTATGTCCCACCCTAATTACCTTATCTTAACTTGATTATATTTGCAAGACTATTTTAAAATGAGGTCCACATTCACAATTACCAGAGGCTAGGACTTTAACATATCTTTTTGGAAGACAATTCAGTCCATGACAAAAGACATCTCTTGATATTTTTAAAAAACACAGCTAGGGCTTCCCTGGTGGCGCAGTGGTTGAGAGTCTGCCTGCTGATGCAGGGGACACGGGTTCGTGCCCCGGTCCGGGAAGATCCCACATGCTGCGGAGCGGCTAGGCCTGTGAGCCATGGCCGCTGAGCCTGCGCATCCAGAGCCTGTGCTCCACAACGGGAGAGGCCACAACAGTGAGAGGCCTGCATACCGCGCAAAAAAAAAAAAAAAAAAAAACCCACAGTTAACATCATACTTAGTAGTGAAAGAGTGAATGCTTACCCTCTAAGATCTACAAGATAAGAAAATCTTCTCTGGTCACTTTTATTCAGATTTGCACTGGAGGTTCTAGCCAGGGTGATAAGAAAAGGAAAAAATACTAAAGTAAAAGACACTCAGATTTAAAAGGAAGAAGTTAACTATATGTGCTGATGACATGATTGTGTATCTAAAGAAACCTCAGGAATCCACCAAAGCACTATTATGATGAATAAACAAGTTCAGAAAGTCTGTAGGATACAAAGTCAAAGTAAAATAGCAATTGTATTTCTATACACTAGCATTGAATAATCTAAAAATGAAATTAAGAAATCAATTCCATTTACAAATATCAAAAAGAATAAATTATCTAGAAAAAAATTAACAGAACAGTGCAATACTTACACACTGAAAACTATAAAAGTTCATTGAAAGAAATTAAAAATATAAGTATTTAGAAAGACACTCATGTTCATTGATTGGAAGGCTTAATATTGTTGAGATAGGGAATACTGCTAAGTCAATCATCAGATTGAACACATTCCTCATCAAAATTATAGCTGCCTTTTTTAAAAAAAAACAGAAATTCACAGGCTTATCCTGAAATTCATATACAAATACATGGAACATAGAATATCTAAGAAAATCATGAAAAAGAAGGACAAAGTTGGAGGACTCATGTGTCCCAATTTTAAAAACATACTACAAAACTATAGTAATCAAGACAGTGTGGTACCGGCATAAGGTTAGACATTTAGAAACATGGAACTGAATTGAGAGAACAGAATTAAATCCTTATGTTTATAGTCAAATGATTTTCTACAAGTGTTCTTAGACAATTTGATGGGGAAAGTATAGTCTTCTCAACAAGTGATACCGAGACCACAAGAAGCCTCACGGTTCTGGGACACGTTCCTTACACCATACACAAATGTAAGTCAAAATGGATCACAGATCTAAATATAAGAGCTAAAGCTATAAATTCTCAGAAGGAAACATAAGAATAAATCTCAGTGACCTTGGATTAGACAATCGTTTCTTAGATATAACACCAAAAGAACAACCAACAAATGAAAAGATAAAATGGACTTCATCAAAATTTTAAAAATTTTATGCTTCAAAAGACACCATTAAGAAAGTGAAAAAGAGCATCATGGCAGCATAAGACATTCCTGCTTTTTGTTCCTTTTTCAACAAAGCATTAGACGTCCATTCAGAGACCAAAGTGCCTTTGTGGGAGCTATGGGGGCCTAGCACCATACACCAAGGGATCTGGGTGGAGTCTTACCCATGTGTATATCTGGTAATAGCCAGACAGACCTTAGTATGGACTGTGGAACCAGCAGAGCAGAAAACCTTCCCCAACCACTCTCATCAGTCAGGAAAAAAAACTGGAGATAGCTGTCCTGGACAGAGAGCACAGAAGAGAGAGAAACTGTAGAAGTCCAGCCTCCCCAAGGAGAGATTCCAATATACCATTGGGAAAAAAATTGGGCATAGCACAGAAAGAAAGAAGAAAGAAGAACCAGAAACAACTACCACCACCATTCACCTCAACAAGGGAACACTGCATGGGGCTGGACTACCAGGCAGCAGCAAACTCTGCTTCAGGAGAAATAGAGAGTGATGAGTGAGTACCCAGCCACACCAGTGTCTAGGATGCTGCTGGAGAAACCTGTTTCTCTCTAGCTGTGCCCAGAGTACTGAAGCAGCAGGTCCATGACTGGGAGGAGGTAGGAGATCAGGAAAAAGGTACATAAGAATATCAAAGGGAGTTTTAGGAACATGATTCCTGTAGACTGAGCTCAACAGAAAGTCCACTCATCCGGGGCGGGGGGGAAGATAACTTACAAAGGAACCCCCATTAGACTATCATTGGATTTCTCAGCAAAAACCCTACAGTCCAGGACAGAATGAAATGACAGGATTGAAAGAAAAGATTGCCAGCCCAAGAGTACTCTCTCCACAGCAAATTTCTCCTTCTAATATGAAGGAGAAATAAAGACTTTCCTAGGGAGAAAAAAAAAAAAAAAAGCTAAGGGAGTTCATCACCATTAGGCCACCCATGCAAGAAATTCTGAAAGGAGTTCTTCAAGCTAAAATGAAAAGACACTATCAGCAACATGAAAACATACAAAAATATACAACACATTGGTAAATGTATGTACACAGATTAGAAAACTAATTCTGTAATCAGATGATGTATTCACCACTTCACTATAGTATAAAGGTCAAAGGAAAGGAGTATTAAAATAATTACAGCTACTATAATTTGTTAATGAATATACAATAAAAAAAAGAGGCAAACAAGGACATCAAAAATATAAAAGGGGAGAGAAGAAGAGTGAAGCTTTTGTAGGCAAGTGAAGTTAAGTTGCTATCAGCTTAATATGGACTGTTTTATGTATGAGATATCTTATGTAAGTCTCATGGTAATTACAAAGCAAAAACCTAGAATAAATGTACCAAAGATAAAGAAAGGAGAAAGAGAACATACCACCATGGGGAAAAAAAAATCAAATTTGCAAATGTAGGCAGAAAGGAGGAGGGAAAATGGAATTAGAACACAATAGAAGACAATTTAAAAGGTGACATTAGTAAGTACATACATATCAATAATAAATCTGGAGACTTCCCTGGTGGTCCAATGGTTAAGACTCCATGCTCCCAACACAGGGGGCAGGGGTTCGATCTCTGGTCAGGGAACTAGGATCCCACGTGCCACACGGTGTGGCCATAAATAAATAAATGTGCAAATGAATTAAATTTCACTAATCAAAAGGCAGAGTAGCTGTATAAAAAAACAAGAACTAACTAACTATATGCTGGACTTCTACAGTTTCTCTCTTTTCTGTGCTATCTGTCCAGGACAGCTATCTCCAGTTTTTTTCTTGACTGATAAGAGGGGTTGGGGAAGGTTTTCTGCTCTGATGGTTCCACAGTCCATACTAAGGTCTGTCTGGCTATTACCAGATATACACATGGACTCACTTCAGCTTTAAGGATATGCACAAAGTGAAGGGATGAAAAAAGATATTCCCTGCAAGAGGAAATGAAAAGAAAGTGGTTGTGGCTATACTTACAGACCTTCTGTTAACAGACTAAATAGACCTTAAGTCAAAAATGGAAGCAATACACAAGGAAGGTCAATATATAATGATTAAGTGATCAATTCAACAGAAGATATAACAATCATAAATATATACATACCCAACATTGGCGCACCTAAATATATTAAGCAAATACTAACAGATCTGAAGGGAAAATAGACAACAATACATAATAGTATGGGACTTCAATAGCCCCATTGTCAACAATGGATAGTTCAACAAGATAGACAGAAAAATCAATGAGGAAATGTTGGTCATGAATCACACATTAGACCAAATGGACCTAAAAGACATTTATAGAACATTCCATCCAACGGAAGGACAATACATATTCTTCTCAAGTGCACACAGAGCATCCTCCAGGACAGCCCATATGATGGGACATAAAACATACATTGTAAGATTTGAACCTTCTTAAACTTGCTAAGTATTCTTTCCAAATACAAGAGTATGAAACTAGAAATCAACAACAATAGGAAAGGAGGAAAATCTACAAATATGTAGAAACTAGACAACATACTCTGAACAACCAATGGTTCAAAGAAAAAATCAAAAGGAAAATCAAAAAATCTCTCAAAAACAAATGAAAACAGGAAAAAATACCAAAACCTATGGGATGCTGCAAAATAATTCTGAGAGGAAAGTTATAGTGATAAATGCATATATTAAGACAATAGATCAACAACAACCAAACTTTACTCTTCAATAAACTAGAAAAAGAAGCTAAGCCCAAAGCTAGCAGAAGGAAGGAAATAACAAAGATCAGAGCAGAAATAAATATAGACCAGAAAAAAAATGAAGAAAAAAATCAAAACTGGGCTTCCCTGGTGGCACAGTGGTTGAGAGTCCGCCTGCCAATGCAGGGGACACGGGTTCTTGCCCCAGTCCAGGAGGATCCCACATGCCGCAGAGCGGCTGGGCCCATGAGTCATGGCCTCTGGGCCTGCACGTCTGGAGCCTGTGCTCCGCAGCGCAAGAGGCCACAACAGTGAGGGGCCCATGTACCAAAAAAAAAAAAAAAAAAAAATCAAAACTAAGAGCTGGGTTTTTTTAAAGTTATCAAAATTAATAAACATATAGCTAGGGCCAGCTAAGAAAAAAAAAAAAGAGAGGACTCAAATAAATATCAGAAATTAAAGAGGGACATTACAATTGATACTAAGAAATACAAAGGATAGTAAGAGACTACTGTGAACAATTATATCCAACAAATTGAATAAACTAGGAGAAACAGACACATTCCCCAGAAACATACAACCTACCAAGACATTCAGAGAAAAATAGAAAGTCTGAATAATGAGTTAGGAGATTTAATCAGAAATCAAAAACCTTTAATAAAGAAAACCCAGGACTAGATGGCTTCACTGGTGAATACTACCAAACATTTAAAGAAGAATTAACACCATTCCTTGTAAAGTTCTTCCAAAAATTTGAAGAGGGAACACTTCCAGAGTCATTTTACAAGGCCAACATTACCCTGATACCAAAAGCCAGACCAGGGCACTACGGAAAAGGAAACTATAGACCAATGTTTGTAATGAATACAGATGTAAAAATTCTCAACAAAATATTAGCAAACAGAATTCAACAACACATTAAAAGGATTGTGCATGATGAAATGAGATTTATCTGAGATGCAAGGATGGTTCAGCATATGCAAATTAATGTGTTATACACCACATTAATAGAATAAAATATAAAACTCATATGTGAAAAAAATTTGACAAAATTTGCAATATTTTTTTCATGATAAAATCCTCAACAGACTGGGTATAGAAGAAACATATTTCAACATAAAAGGCCATATATGACAAAACCACAGCTAACATAGTTGACCATGAAAAGTTAAAAGTTTTTCTTCTTAGATCAGGAACGGGACAAGGATGACCACACACACCACTCTTGTTCAACATAGTACTAGAAGTTCTAGCTAGAACAATTGGGCAAGAAAAAGAAAAGCAATTAAAATCATAAAGGAAGAAATCAAATTGCCATTATTTGTGGATGACATGATCTTATATATAGAAAACCATAAAGACTGTTGAACAAATCAACAAATTCAGTAAAGCTGCAGGGTATCAACATATAGACATCAGTTGCATTTCTATACACTAAGAACAAAACATCTGAAAGAGAAGTAAAGTATCCCGTTCACAATAGCATCAAAAAGCAACACTTAGGAATAAATTTAACCAAGGAAGTGAAAGGTCAGTACAATGAAAACTACAAGACTTTGATGAAAGAAACTGAAGACAAGACAAACAAATGGAAGGGTAGCCTGTGTTCATGGATCAGAAGAATATTGTTAAAATGTCCATCCTACCCAAAGCCATCTATTGATTCAAGGCAATCCCTATCAAAATCCCAATGGCTTTTTTACACAGACATAGAAAACACAATCCTAAAATCTTCGTGGCACTACCAGAAACCTTGAATATCCAAAGCAATCATAAGAAAGAACAGAGCTGGAGGCATCACATTACTGAATTCTAACTATACTATGGAGTTATAGTAATTAAAACGGTGTGGTACTGGCATAGAAACAGACACATAGACAAATGGAAGAGAATAGAGAGCCCAGAAATAAACCTGTGTATTTATGGGCAACAAATATTTGACAAGGGAGCCAAGAACAATAAATTGGGAAAGAAGAGACTCTGCAACAAATGGTGGTAAAACTTAACAACCACATTCAGAAGAATGAAATTAGACCACTATTATACACCACTCACAAAATTTAACAAAGTAGATCAAAGACTTAAACCTAAGACCTGATATCAGAAAACTGCTCGAAGGAAACATAGGAGAAAAGCTCCTGACATCAGTCTTGGCAATTATTTTTTAGACATGACACCAAAAGTATAAGCAGCAAAATCAACAAGCAGGACTAAAAACTAAAAAGAAACAATAAAAATGAAAAGGCAACCTGTGGAATGGGAGAAAATATTATTAATCCATATACTCAACAGGGGGTTAATATCCAAAATATGTAAATAAGTCACAAGTCATACAAGTCGATAACAAACTATTTGATTTTTAAAATGTGCAGAGGAACTAAATAGACATTTTCCCAAAGAAGACATACAGATGGTCAACAAACACGTGAAAAGATGCTTGACATCAATAATCATCAGGGAAATGCAAATCAAAACTACCATGATGTATTATCTCACACCCATAAGAACGGCTATCATCAAGAAGACAAGAGATAAATGTTGGTGAGGATATGGAGAAAAGGGAACACTTCTACACTGTTGATGGGAATGCAAATTTGTTCAGCAACTATTGAAAACAGTATGAAGGTTTCTCAAAAATATAAAAATACAACTACCCTATGACCCAGAAATTCTACTTTTAGGTATATATCCAAAGGGAATGAAAACAGAATATTGAAGAGATAAATGCATTCCAATATTTTGCAGCATTATTCACAATAGCCAAGATATGGAAATAATCTAAGTGTCCATCCATAGATGAATGAATAAAGAAGATGAGGTATATATACATAAAATGTAATATTATTCAGTCATAAGAAAGAAAGATATCTTGCCATTTGTGAGAACATGGGTGGACCTTGAGAGCATTATGCTAAGTGAGATAAGTCAAAGACAGACAGATAGTATATGATACCATAATTTGGAATCTAAAAAACTCAAACTCATAAAAAGCAGAGAGCAGAATGGTGGTTACCAGGGCTAAGGAATGGGGGAATTGGGGAAATGTTGTTTAAGAGTACAAACTTGCAACCAGTAGATAAATAAGTCCTGGATATCTAAGACACAGCCTAGTCACTATAGACAACAATACTGTATTATAAACTTCAAAGTTGCTAAGAGGCTAGATCTTAACTGTTCCCACCACAAAAATAAATATTAATTATGTGGCATGACAGAGGTGTTAGCTAGTGCTACGGTGTTAATGATGCTGTGATATATAAATGTATCAAATCAACATTTTGTACATCTTAAACTTATATAATGTTACATGTCAATTACATCTCAATAAAAATAAATTTTAAAAAAGGAAAGTGAGGAGAAAATATTTGCAAACGAATTGACTGACAAGGGATTAATCTCTAAAATATGCAAACAGCTCATGCAGCTCAATATCAAAGCAACAAACAACCCATTTAAAAAATGGGTGGAAGATCTAAACAGACATTTCTCTGACGAAGACATACAGATGGCCAAAAAGCACATGAAAAGGTGCTCAACATCACTAATTATTAGAGAAATACAAATAAAAACTACAATTCACACCAGTCAGAATTGCCATTATCAAAAAAATCTACAAACAATAAATGCTGGAGAGGGTGTGGAGAAAAGGGAACCCTCCTACACTATTGGTGGGAACGTAAATTGGTAGAGCCACTATGGAGAACAGTACGGAGGTTCCTTAAAAAACTAAAAATAGAGCTACCATATGACCCAGCAATCCCACTCCTGGGCATAGATCCAGAGAAAACCATAATTCGAAAAGATACGTGCACCCCAAAGTTTATTGCAGCACTATTTACAATAGCCAGGACATGGAACAACCTAAATACCCATTGACAGACGAATGGATAAAGAAGATGTGGTACATATACACAATGGAATATTACTCGGCCATAAAAAAGAACAAAATAATGCCATTTGCAGCAACATGGATGGGCATAGAGATTGTCATACTGAGTGAAGTAAGTCAGACAGAGAAAGATAAATATCATATGATATTGCTTATATGTGGAATCTAAGAAATGGTACAAATGAACTTATTTACAAAACAGAAATAGAGTCAAAGATGTGAAAAACAAACTTATGGTTACCGGGGGGAAAGTGAGGAGAGGGATAAGTTGGGAGATTGGGATTGACATATACACAATACTATATATAAAATAGACAACTAATAAGGACCTATCGTATAGTACAGCAAACTCTACTCAATGCTCTGTAATGACCTGTATAGGAAAGAATCTAAAAAAGAGTGGATATATATATGTATAACTGATTCACTTTGCTTTATAGCAGAAACTAACATTGTAAATCAACTATACTCCAATAAAAATTTAAAAATTAAAATTAAAAAGGAAAATGAAAAAATAACTCATAGAATGGAAGTATTTGCAAACAAATCTGATAAGACATGCAGCATATATAAAGAAGACTTGTAACAACAATAAAATGACCAATACTTCAATTTTAAAATGGGCAAGGGATGTGAATAACATTTCTCTAAAGTATATATACAAATGGTCAGTAACACATGAAAACCTTTAATATCATTAGTCATTAGGAAAATGCAAGTCAAAACCACAATGAGATACCACTTCATACATAATAGGATGGCTACAATCAAAAAGGTAGATAATAGCATGTATTGGCAAGTATGTGAAGAAATTATAGCGCTCACACATTGCTGGTAGCTAATGTAAAATGATGCAATCACTTTGGAAAACATTTTGGCAGTTCCTTAAAATGTTTAGCATAGAGTTACCATATGACCCAGCTATTTCACTCCTAGGTATATAGCCAAAAGAAATGAAAACATGTCTACACAAAAACTTGTACATAGGGACTTCCCTGGTAGCACAGTGGCTAAGACTCGGCGCTCCCAATGCACGGGGCCCGGGTTTGATCCCTGGTCAGGGAACCAGATCCCACATGCATGCCACAACTAAGAGTTCGCATGCCACAACTAAGGAGCCCTGGAGCCACAACTAAGGAGCCTGCCTGCCACAATGAAGGAGCCAGTGCAACCAAATAAGTAAATAAATAAAATTTTTAAGAGATTAAGCACTTTTCATCAAAGACACCTTGAAGAAAGTGAACACAAACTAGTAACATGTATAAGTAATAAAGAACTCATATTTAGAAAAAAATACTTGTACATAAATGTTCATAGCAGCATTATTCATAATACCCAAAATGTGAAAACCCAAATGCCCATCAATGGGTGAATAGATAAATAAAACATACTATATCCATGTAATGGAATTCTAAGCAATAAAAAGGAATAAAATACTGATACATGCTGCAATATTGATGAACCTTGAAAACATTATGCTAAGTGAAAGATGGCATTCACAGAGGATCACATATTTTATAATTCCATTTCTATGACATATCCAGAATAGGCAAATCTATACAGACAGAAAGTAGATTAGGGTTGCCTTGAGATGGGAGGCGGGTAGGGTAGAAAGGAATGGGGAGTGACTGCTTGTGTGTATAGGATTTCTTTTTAGGGTGATGAAAATGTTCTAAAATTGGTTGTAGTGATGGTTGCACAGCTGTGTATATTTTTTTAATTGAGTTGTACACTTTAAGTTGGTGAACTGCATGACGTGAATTATATCTTCATAAAACAATTTTAAAAAGTAACTTGTTGGAAATAAAGAGCCAGGGGACTTCCCTGGCAGTCCAGTGTTTAAGACTTCACCTTCCAATGCAGGGGATGCAGGTTTTGATCCCTGGTTGGGGAGCTAAGATCCCACATGGCTGGTGGCCAAAAAACCAAAACACAAAACAGAAGCAATATTGTAACAAATTCAATAAAGACTTTTTAAAAAAAGAAATAAGGAGCCAAAATGCTTAAGTTTTAGGTTTGGTTCTCCCAAAAGCAGGTCATAAAAGAAGGATTTGAGTACAACTACTTTATTTAGAAGGTGACTCCAAGAAGTAGCACTAGGAGAATAGGGAAGTAGGAAAGAAAATAGAAGGAAGCCTAATATGGGGTACAATAATGAAGAGCTTACCACTGATAGCCACTTGTGCTCCATCCCACTGGGCACCTCTGAGAGGCTGAGTAAGAACCTTGCATAGTTTTCTACTGCTGTGTAACAAATTACTGCAAATAAGCAGCTTAAAACAACATACATTTATCATCTCACAGTTTCCATGGGTCCTAAGTCTGGGCACAGCTTACCTGGATTTTCTATTCAGGGTTTCATAAAACTTCAAACAAGACGTCAGCCAGGCTGCATTTCTTTCTGGCACTTAGTGTCTTCTCTAGCTTTACATAATTGATAGCAGAATTCAGCTCCATGTGGCTCTAGGACTGGGCCCTCAGCTCCTGCAGAGGGCCTGCAGCTCCTTGCCATGCAGCCCTCTCTAGGCCCACTCACAACATGGCGGCTGACTTCTCCAGGCCTGCAGGAGAATCTCTCACTCCAGTCTGCTAAGATGGCGTCTTACATAATATCATCACAGGAGTGAAGAGCCCATCACATTTGCCATATTTATTGAGTAGAAGCAAGTCTCAGGTTCTGCCTACAGCAAAGTGAAGGATATTATCCAAGGCTATGATTCAAAACCACAATGAATGTTTTACCCTTAGAGGTAAAAACATAACCGAGTTGTCCCACTTGCAGAGCAGAAATATGGGGAGATTCATCTATCAATCCCCAGCTGTCATTACTCCCTATCATTTCTTGCCTACTCCACATTGGACAAACAAATGTGCTCCTGCATCCAGAGGAAGCCCTGCCGCAGTGAGGCTCAGCTGCTTGCGTAAGAAGCCTTCAGCGTGTCTGAGAATTGCAAGGGCCAAGAGGAAGCCGGCTAAGCACTAGAGCACCCGCAATACCTCAATAAATTTAAAATAAGGGGGGACGGGAAACAACAAATTATATTTTAAACACCTGTTTTTTAAATTATGACTTATGATATGCTTAAAATATTAGATACAAATGAAAAGGGCTAAGGCTGTAGAACACAGAGATAGTATTTGTAAAAAAATGTATGAAATACATTACATACTGTTAATTAGGGTATTTATAATACTTCAAGTTTTAAGTTTTTTTTAAATCAAAGAAAGTCACCATGAAAATACTAATAAGAAAACTTTAAAACATAGTCTTTGGCACAAGCCATCTCTCAGAGGTGCTAAACAAAAGTCATGGTAAAAATGCCACAGGGTATCATAAGAGAAAAAGCAGGGGCTGTTGAAAGCTTCAGACTTCCCTGGCCCTTGAAGGAAGGAATGGAGGTTCAGTTCTGTATCCGCCACCTCTCAGGCTGTCCCATTGTACAGGGCACCCTGTTGCTCCTTGGTGTTCTTCTTTCACCTGGATTAGCATCTGGGTATCCACAGGAGAATAATGAACACTAGCCCATGCCCTTTGGAGTTGAATGCTCCCACGGTCATACCCTCCCTGAGATTACTGCTTACAGAAGTACTTATGGCCAAGGCTGTAGCTATTATCACATCCTCACTGCCCTCTTCCTGCTGTGCATTACCTGGATCTAGCAGTGCATGTGATGGATAAAGATGTGAAAGTTTATGTCGTGGCTCTCTCAATTATAAACTGTGTGATCTTAAGCAAGTCCCCTACCGGCTTTGACAAATAGTTTCTTAACTGGAAATAAAGATATTGAACCAGATAACCTCTTAGTTCTCTTCTAAGTCTAAATGCTCTGAGCTCTGTGACAGTATTTGTCAAGTCTCTCTAGAACAGCACTGCCCGACAGAAATTTCTCTGATGATGGAAATGTTCTGTAGCATTGCTATGCAATATGGTAACGACTAGCCACTCATGGCTATAGAGCAGTTAGAATGGGGTAGTGTGGTTGAGGAACTAAATTTTTTACTTTAATTTAACTTTATCAAAAAATAGCCACATGTGGCCAGTGGCTACTGCACTGGACAGCACAGCTCTAGAGATAAGCATGGGTAGAGAATAATTATTTCCTTACTAAAGTATAATCAAGCAGTTACTCCATTTTGTTATCCAGAGTTATTACAAGGTTTAAATAAGAATACATGTAGAGTACTTCAAACGTTACGTAGTAAACACAAAATAAATGTTAGCTTTTCTATTAACACTCATTTTATGTAGCTGATTTTTGTTAAATTTTAATTAGTAACCAGCTTTTTGTAGTTTGATAAGATAAACAATAGATTTATGAAACTAAGCAATTATCTCCTTTGGTTCAATATTTATGTAAATGGGAAAAGGAAAAATACAGCTTGGGAGTGTGGTAGCAGAGGTTAACCGACTCTGGGAATTTAATATATATGGAAGCATAATCTCAAAAATCAGACCTGAATTCTTTCCCTTTTTACAGAATAGTTTCCATTTGCAATAGTATTTTTTTTTTTTTTTTTTTTTAGTTTCAGCTCCATTTCCTCTGAGCCCTTAAAGGGTCTCAACCTCCATTTCTGTGGCTCAGTAGTTTAACAACCACTGAAAATAGCTCATTTTACCTCTTGTTAGGTGCCCTTCCAAGCAAGATAAAATGGCTAATTACATATGCCATTAACCAAATGCAATTCCAACTAACTGACAAAAAGTTATACAGCAGCAATTTTTGAAGAACAAAGTTGTATGAAATACAAGGTGGTAAGTCAGAAGTTTGTCCCCAGGAACAAAAAATTCTAAGAATTCACAGCAAGACAGTAAATGTTAAGATCTGGGCCTTTCACGTGGTATCCCATAACTATGGGAGTTTCATCTTTTAACCAAAATTCACTGAGTGTGGGGTATGTATGAGCTCTGCTAGGCACCATGAAGGAAACAAATGTGTCCAAGATATAGTCCCTGACCCTCAGGAAGCGTGCATCGTCCCTTCTACTTATAGTGCTCCAGTGACCCTCCTTTGCCCCTACGATAATATCTGTAGTGTATAGTTCATCATGCTCCCCTACTAGCCGCAACTTTCCTACTCAGCCTGATCTCTCCAGCGCTCTCCCATATGTCCTGTCCCTCAGCCTCACAAGAGTACAACTGTCCTCTCACCAGTGCATCCCTGCAGCACAAGCAAGAAACACCCCCCCAAGCTGTCCAATATCCATGACCCTCCAGCCTCATTTTCCCTAAAACGTACACATTCATTTGCCTCTCATTTTTAAACTCTAGCATGATTTCCCCTGTGAGAACTGCTTTAAAGCCTCTCTTTTCTTTCTGCTCACATTACAGCCTGAGCATAACAATATGACTGTGACGGAGATATTGTTCTGTGAATCCCTCTCTCCTGAATCATAAATTCCTAGAAGATAATGACCAAGTCTTCTCATTTATGTAACTCTACATCCTAGACATAGGTGTTCAAAGTTTACTGAATAAAGTAAAAATGAGATGTTTAAAATATGCATTTAACTAGATTGCAGTGCAAAACAGCACGGGATGCATTCAGATTTTCAAGTAAAATGCAACGGCAAATTTGATGGGGGATCTCTCACACAACAAGATCTCTCAGGAAAATTTTATCATTTTTAGTTAAGGTGACAACTGGACCAGTCCCTGAAAGTAGAAATGAGAAGGAAATGATAGCAGATGTGGCAGACAGGATCTAAAGGTTAACCACTATGACAAATATTTATTTATTCATCCATGACCATCTAGTTGCTGAGTGCTTTGAGAAATCCAGTGAAGATAATGCATGGTTCCTATCCTCAGGGATTTTAGGATTTAACAGTAGATACGAGTATTGTATATTCTTCACTGAGTGATCCACCAGAGCTAAGGTAGGGGAAAGTAGTTAACAGTCTTAATCAAGCAGACACTGTCAAGACACTGGGTTGTTTGTGGGTTTTTTTTTTTTTTTTCTTTTGAACCAGAGTGATGTGAAAGGTGTATACAAATCCATCCAGGAGTCATTGAGGGAAGAATACCAAATTGCAGGTAATTGTATCCAACCTATGGACACAGAAGCTTCCTTCTTTTCTCTCTTATCTTACGCATGCTGAGTTGCCTCTCTACTTCTGTATTTAGATGAAGCACCGTAATGCAGGACATGGATCTGACTCCCTGAAGAGCTTTTTCTTTTTTTTTTTTTTTATTGCAGTACGCGGGTCTCTCACTGCTGTGGCCTCTCCTGTTGCAGAGCACAGGTTCCAGACACTCAGGCTCAGCGGCCATGGCTCACGGGCCCAGCCGCTCCGCAGCATGTGGGAATCTTCCCGGACCGGGGCACGAACCTGTGTCCCCTGCATCGGCAGGCGGACTCTCAACCACTGCGCCACCAGGGAAGCCCCCTGAAGAGCTATTGATGGACTAGAGATACAGGCGATTTAGCTCCCCTTGAGGACCAATAGGAAACAGAAGACAGGAGAAAGGAGACAGATAAAAGGTCTCTCCTTTCTCTCCCCTGTGAAATTTTGAGGTGTGGCTCTTTCCTGGTGAAGCCCTGTGTGGTGAGTGAATACAACCGCTGAGGTGTGTGCTATGTCCTCAATAGCCTATTGTGTAGCCACAGGGTAACACTTGATTTGCTTCATATCGTTCTTTGACTCTCTTCCCCTCTTCCCTCACACTCACTGCCCTAGGCTTGTACCTCTTAAAGTTGTAGCACCCTAATCCTTAACTTAGGCTCTGATTTCTAGAGGCCCCAGACTAAGACATTATCCTATTCTTTGTTTCTCAAGTATAGTAATTTTTTAATATTTACTGATTCAGTAAGAACTTTATTTTAGAAATAGAATATAATCCAAGCCAGTTTTAATTTATGAGTTTACCTGAACTGTATCATGAGCCCTGGTGCAAGGATCATTTCTAAAAAAAAAGCTGATAGCAAATACTTAAACAGTTCTTACTATGTGCAATATTCTAAACACAATTACATAGATAAATAAATTTATACTAAAAATATGTTAATTTATTTTTGGCTGCGTTGGGTCTTTGTTGCTACATGCGGGCCTTCTCTAGTTGTGGTGAGCGGGGGCTACTCCTTGTTGCATTGCATAGGCTTCTCATTGCAGTGGCTTCTCTTGTGGCTATAGCTATAAAACTCTTAGAGGAAAACATAGGAAGAACATTTTTTGACATAAATCACAGCAAGATCTTTTTTGACCCACCTCCTAAAGTAATGGAAATAAAAACAAAAATAAACAAATGGGACCTAATGAAAATTCAAAGCTTTTTCACAGCAAAGGAAGCCATAAACAAGACGAAAAGACAACCCTCAAAATGGGAGAAAATATTTGCTAACAAATCAACAAAGGATTAATCTCCAAAATATATAAACAGCTATGAAGCTCAATATTAAAAAAATAAACAACCCAATCCAAAAATGGGCAGAAGACCTAAATAGACATTGCTCCAAAGAAGCCATACCGATGGCCAAGAAGCACATGAAAAGCTGCTCAACATCACTAATTATTAGAGAAATGCAAATCAAAACTACAATGAGGTATCACCTCACACCAGTTAGAATGGGCATCATCAGAAAATCTACAAACAACGAATGCTGGAGAGGGTGTGGAGAAAAGGGAACCCTCTTGCACTGTTGGTGGGAATGTAAATTGATACAGACACTATGGAGAACAGTATGAAGGTTCCTTAAAAAACTAAAAATAGAATTACCATATGACCGAGCAATCCCACTAGTGGCCATATACCCAGAGAAAAGCATAATTCAAAAAGACACATGCACCCCAATGTTCACTGCAGCACTATTTACAATAGCCAGGTCATGGAAGCAACCTAGATGCCCATTGACAGATGAATGGATAAAGAAGATGTGGTACATATATACAATGCACTATTACTCAGCCATATAAAGGAATGAAATTGGGTCATTTGTAGAGACGTGGATGGATCTAGAGACTGTCATACAGAGAGAAGTCAGAAAAACAAATATTGTATGTTAATGCATATATGTGGAACCTAGAAAAATGATACAGATTAACTGGTTTGCAGGGCAGAAATTGAGACCCAGATGTAGAGAACAAACATATGGACACCAAGGGGGCAAAGCAGCGGGGGGGGGGGGGGGGGGGGGGGG